>NW_028244321.1:1502500-1527500 GCF_964263255.1 Lissotriton vulgaris | reverse complement strand
TCCTGGCCGCCTGCTTGTGAACTGGCAGGAGTCAAAGATCACACATACACTGGTGGGCCTGTGATGGGACACCAATGCAGAGAAACACACCTGGCGCAGATATTCTATTCTGTTTATTAGACCTGCATCTCCCCTGTACCTCCTCAAGCCATCTGTATGTGAAGCAAGAAAGAGTTAAGGAACGGTCCATCTACAATTGTGTTACTCCTGAGGCGGAAAGCCGGGAGCCTTGATCTGAGCTGTTTTTAACATTTTGTGTGTTTACTGTACTTTTAAAATTGAAATCTTGCACTCGCTCTTCCTGACTCACCCTGACTCCGCAGTGCAGCTGATAACTAGCTGACACTGCCTGTCCCCCACAAACGCTGCTTCTGGGCGCCATTGGCACGCCGAGGGAGAGCGTAGCCACGCCCATACCTGTTGGCCACGCCCCCCGCTATCGCATCGCTTAAAGCGCGCCGGAAACGAGCGACGCTTCACTAATTGTGTTACTCCTGAGGCGGAAAGCCGGGAGCCTTGATCTGAGCTGTTTTTAACATTTTGTGTGTTTACTGTACTTTTAAAATTGAAATCTTGCACTCGCTCTTACTGACTCACCCTGACTCCGCAGTGCAGCTGATAACTAGCTGACACTGCCTGTCCCCCACAAACGCTGCTTCTGGGCGCCATTGGCACGCCGAGGGAGAGCGTAGCCACGCCCACACCTGTTGGCCACGCCCCCTCCAATGTCATCAGCTGCTACTATAAGCCATGTGCCACCCTCGGAAGCGCAGTGGACGAGCGCAGCGGGCACGCCGTTTGCGCGCCGAAGGCGCGCTAAGGGCAAGCTCGTCTGCGCTCGTCCGCGATGAGGACGCGCCTAGCGCCACAAACCCTGTCTGTCTTAGCCTGCAATCGCCTGGCTACACCCGCGACACGCTGCTCTACCTACGAGGGTACGCACACGAAGGTAAGCTCACCTTTGAAGAGACTGCGTCTCCCTTAACTGATTTCACTCATAAGGGCCTAATTGCAGGAGGCCTCCTGAATGTCAGATCCTTACCGAAGCACGCCACCGAAATTAATCTTCTTATAGATTCCCACCACTTAGATGTACTTTTTCTTACTGAGACCTGGACACACGCCAACTGTGAGACCGACTTAGCTTCTGCCTGCCCCTTAAATTTTAACATCCTTCATCTTCCCAGACCCAAAGGCCGCGGCGGCGGAGTTGGGGTCATCTTCCGAGCCGCGTGGCAGATTAATACCATTGATATCGATCCGGTACCTGGGATCGAGCTCTTTGGTCTGGCCATAAACTGTCACTCTGGAGGCATATTTACGGTGATCATCTGCTACCGACTGCCTGGGGCCTTTCTCCTTTCGCAACAGCAAATGCTCCTCACGACCATCACCAATATGGCAACCTCTCATAGCAAACTTATCATTCTAGGAGATTTCAATCTCTGGCCAAATGGCAGCCTGGACACCGGGTTGGGAAACCTTCTACTGTCCTGCGAGAACGTGGGCCTTTGCCAACTGATAAAGGTCCCCACTCACTCTGCAGGCAATCGTCTCGACCTCATCTTTTCGAGTCCGGGCCTAACTCAAGTAGGCGACATTCTGCCTATGAGCTGGACTGATCACTCGCTCATTAAACTTTATATCAATAATGCCACAATAAGAAAGCCCAAGAATCATCCGCCACCACAATTCTCTTACCGAAACTGGAAAGCTTTAGATAAACTTAGCACCTCCACCAAAGTCTTCGAAGTTCAGGATAGATTCTCTCCCACTAGTTCAGTGGAAAACAATTATAGATCCTTTAGTTCGAGAATCACCTCCATTGCGGACTCGGTTGCCCCTCTAAAACATTGCAAACCCAAAGGTAGAGCACCTGCTCCCTGGTACAACGAGTCCCTCAAATCCCTCAAATCAGCCTGTAAACAGGCTGAGAGAAAGTGGAGACAAGGTTACTGCAATATCAACAAAGCCCGCTGGAAAAAGTTACTCCAGGACTACAAAACCGCCATTGCAGAAAGTAAGGCGAACTACTACTGCTCTACTATAGCCAATGCGGCCAATAGTTCTAAAAGTATATTTCAGATCCTGGACAATATCATGCATCCTGACTGTGTTAAAAATTCTATTCCCCCATCTCAGACCCTTTGTGACAGTCTCGCTCAGTTTTTTACTGATAAAATTGAGACTATCATCAATAATCTGGCAATGTCTCCGGCACATCTTCACTTGACTCCTCCTGAAGTTGGCTTCACCAATCCTGACTGTCCAAGGTTAGCCTGTCCTCCCCTGAATGAGCTCCTGGACTTCCCTCCTATCTCTCAAGTAGAGTTTGAGAAAGTTGCATTGGCCATCACCTCTGGATCCCCCCTTGACCCTCTGCCTCCGAAAATCTGGAAAGCTTGTGGGCACGAATTATTTCATACTTTACGGATGATTTGCAATCAATCCCTCAGGTGTGGTATCGTCCCCATTCCCTGGAAGCAAGCGCTCATCACCCCGCTATTAAAGAAACCCACGCTGAATCCAGAATGTCTGTCCAACTTTCGCCCTATATCACTTTTGCCATTCCCGGTGAAGGTACTCGAACGTTGGGTCAGCAACTGCCTCTCAAACCATCTCGAGCAGCACCACGTCTTAGACGAATTCCAATTCGGGTTTCGCCCGGCCCATGGCACTGAAACTGCTGTGCTCACTGCCATGGAGGAGCTTCGAATGCGTGCAGACAGGGGCCAAGCCGTGGCCTTGATTTTATTGGATCTGTCTGCCGCATTCGATACGGTCAATCATGGGATTTTGCTTGAGAGGTTAAGAGAGGCAGGGATCGCTGGTACGGCCCTGCTTTGGTTTTATTCATATCTTAGTGACAGACAACAGGCTGTATCCCTTCCCCCATACCAATCGGCCTTTTCCCCTGTCCCTCACGGTGTTCCTCAGGGCTCCTCTATTAGCCCGATTCTTTTTAATGTTTACCTGAAACCACTGGTTCTGCTAATCAAATCGCACAAGGTGACCACAGTAAATTATGCAGACGACACTCAGCTGTTGCTTTCTTGGGAGGGCGAAGAATCCATCCCCTTAGAAGCTTTTCACAACTGTCTAAGAGACACCGCTAGCTGGTTGCACCGGAATTCCCTCCAGTTCAACTCCGCGAAAACCGAGGTTTTGTTCTGTCCGGCGAGCCGCATTCCCTGCCCTCTGCCTGCTGAGTTCTGGCCCCCGGAAAACTCTAACAACCCACCACCCGTCACCAGTGTTCGCAATCTGGGCGTCATGCTAAACCACCAGCTGAGCATGGAAACGCAGGTCTCAAGAACAGTTGCTACCTGCTCAGCCCTCATGCGCTCACTGCGCAAGGTTCTGCCTCTTTTACCACCCCCGGCCCGAGCATTGATAGTCAGGTGTACTATTCTCAGTCGCCTTGACTACTGTAATGCTCTCCTGTTTGAATCCCCTGTGACACTACTGGACAGACTCCAACGAGTTCAGTCGGCAGCAGCCAAACTGGCTCTTGGTTGGACCAGAAGATCCTCTGCCACCGCTGCGCTGGCCGAGCTGCACTGGCTACCGCTGAAGCAGCGTATTGCCTTCAAGGCCCTCTGTCTGGTCTTCAAGGCACTACATGGTGCAGGACCTAGACCTCTCCAACGCCTGTTCTCGTGGTACACACCCACCAGAACACTTAGGTCTACAACTGCCTGCCTGGTGAAAGTCCCCAAATATAAGAAGTCCAGGATCGGAGGCAGATCTTTCAGAGTGGCTGCAGCTAAGCTGTGGAACAGTTTGCCGGCCGATGTCCGCCAAATCACTCATCTCCTACCCTTTAGGAAACGAATCAAAACTTGGCTCTTTCCTTCACCCCTTTAGCCTGCTAGTTAAAGTTCAACCTCCCTGTCTATAAACCCAGGAGTAGCCACCAGCGCCAGGATACCTGCAAGGTGACAGTTGCGCTTAATAAATGTTTTAAATAAATAAATAAATACACTTTTATTGGGAGGATGCTGCCGTGAGCTCCTCCCAGCTAATCACACAAACAGCAGTAAAGCAAGATAACTACACAGTTAGGGGGGACTGCATGGTTAGGTTTTTGAGGAATTATTGAAACTGACCTCAGTGACCCATAATCAGAGCTGTGGCTAATGACTGCATGCCTAATTATGATGAAGCAAGTACCATAGCTCGTAGGGGCCCCACAACACACTTTTCTTAGCTCATTGAATTAAAGTATAAACTTCTGCCATGTGTGAGTGGTAAAGGCTTGTTAATTTTGTTGCTTTTCAAATTCACGTCTGACAACAAGACGAAGGAACATTGGGGCATCAGACGCTTTGGAAAGTAGCCACCAACCGCAGAGAAAGAGAGAAAGAGGGAAAAGACAGTATGAGGTGTGGAGAAAACAGCAGCAGGTACAAGGAGCTCAAATGAGATTAATGGCGCCTAAATAGAGCACGGAAAGGAACAGTTACAAATCTAAGAAAAGGGAAAGAAAAGACTAGGAAAAAACACAGAAAGAGCTTGTAGATGAAATTCTCTTCCAGGAACAGCAGGTTAAGAGAAATTACACAGGGAGCTGTTAAGCTTGTAACACGGGGGAGAATAGAAAAGAAACTGCAGTTTTATGAAGTGTGTTTGCCTAATCCAGCTAGCACTTTTATTTTATTTCTCTATTTGCTTCTTTTATTGGTAAAGTAAGTTTCAAGTGCATGCACAGGTATGACCGAGAGAGCCAGGGTATAATAATTTGAAGCGTTTGCACCAGCGCTAATGAAGGACGAGAGTTATAGCAAAGATATGAAAGGGGGAGCGATAATAAATATGTGATATGGCAATAGTGACACCAAAATAAGCCACCTATTTATAAAACTGACATGGAAGAAATACTAAAGGTTAACTTCTGAAATTGTAGCCGATGTTAAAAAGATTCTCGTTGTCGGCAGGATTCGAACCTGCGCGGGGAGACCCCAATGGATTTCTAGTCCATCGCCTTAACCACTCGGCCACAACAACTGACTGCAAGGTGTGTGCTCATAATCTGTATGCAAGTTTTCAAGGTGTCCCACAGCAAATTCCTGATATTCTGCAATGCACTTTTTAAAAATAAGGTTTTTTTCAGCAGGCACATTCTCTCCTAAAAACAAAAATTGCATGCGTATATCTCTAGTTTGGAATACCATAGGCTTGCATGCATACTCTCATGGGTCACTCAAATTTTTTGGACCCTATTGCACTCTGTTTTCGTGCTGCTTTTAGTATATGTCCCATATTAAAGAAGTCTACCATCTTTGAGTATTTGAGGCTCCTTTGTAAGTGCTTTATATTTTTTCCTTGAAGAGCTATATAATAAAGGGGTCCGGGAAGGATTGCATTTATGGAAGATAAAAGAAGGCCCACTTGTCTCACCAAATGCTGTAGAGAAACCTGATGTTTTACTCATGTTATCCTTAGTTCGTTTTTGTTAGACCTTGCATTCTTAAGGTGGTCCCAACCCCAACTTATTGCTTTTCACCTCCGCATTTTGCTGTATCTTTTTGTTGGCCTTAGGACTCTGATCACTTTATCGCTACTAATCAGTGCTGAAGTGCACGTGCTTCTTCCCTAATCATGTGTATAATTGGAGTATACCTGACTGACAGATTTAATTTACTTGAAAGCCCCTTGTAAAGTGGTATACCATATACCCAGGGACTGATTGTGCCGCCCAAAGAAATAGCATTTCAAACCTGTCTCAAGCCTGCTACTGCAGTGCCTGTGCTGCAGTGTACTGCCACTTCGACTTGGCATTTAAAACTACTTGCCAAGCCTTAAACTCCAATTTTATTACATATCAGTAACCCCTAAGGTCGGCCCTAGGTAGTCCTAGGGGCATCATGCTATGTAAGTAAAAGGTAAGACATGTACTGTGGTAGTTTGTATGTACTAGTAGTATCAAACAGTCTATTACATTTTTCACTACTGTGAGGTCTGCCCCTCTCATAGGTTAGCATTGGGTATTCCCTTATACTTTTTGGGGGGTAATTCCATATCAGAGAGGAGAAGCTTTATTTATTTATTGATAAATCCTATCTACTGGTGAGGTTGGATTTAATCTTACTATTGTATAAATGCCTTTTTTAGAGAGTGAGCATTTCTCTGAACTTACTGCTCTATTTGCATTGAAACCTGTCTTCGATTGACGTCTGGATTGGGCTGCGAGACAGCTACATATGTGCATTCCCTGTAGACAGCCACAACACAGGTCACTCAACTGCAACTGCATTCATCTGCATTCTGATTAGCCTGGGGGAGAGCTCCGCTCCCCTTACCGCAAATATGTTCAAGAACGATAATTTATGTCAGTAAGGACAGTATACCTACATCTTATAATCATGTGTGTTTAAATAATTTGTTGTTAGATCGTTTAAATATTGAAAAGGATCTGTTTTTAATAGACATTTTACAAAAACAACTGGTACATTTGGGAATTCTGTAAAGGAAAAACCCAACTGCCGTGACATTGCCAACCACAATGCCGTGACTAGGATTCGAACCGAGGTTGCTGCGGCTACATCGCAGAGTACTAACCACTATACGATCACGGCGAGCTACTTGGGCTCAATAACTTACAGTGACATGAAGAAATTATAATTCGGAACACTCAGGGCTACTCCTGTGATAGGCTGAATGTGTTCATTGCTTCCTCATTCCTTATACAAAGGCTTTATCTCCTCAGTGGTTGATAGGCTGAAACCGTTTCCTGGCCGCCTGCTTGTGAACTGGCAGGAGTCAAAGATCACACATACACTGGTGGGCCTGTGATGGGACACCAATGCAGAGAAACACACCTGGCGCAGATATTCTATTCTGTTTATTAGACCTGCATCTCCCCTGTACCTCCTCAAGCCATCTGTATGTGAAGCAAGAAAGAGTTAAGGAACGGTCCATCTACACTTTTATTGGGAGGATGCTGCCGTGAGCTCCTCCCAGCTAATCACACAAACAGCAGTAAAGCAAGATAACTACACAGTTAGGGGGGACTGCATGGTTAGGTTTTTGAGGAATTATTGAAACTGACCTCAGTGACCCATAATCAGAGCTGTGGCTAATGACTGCATGCCTAATTATGATGAAGCAAGCACCATAGCTCGTAGGGGCCCCACAACACACTTTTCTTAGCTCATTGAATTAAAGTATTAACTTCTGCCATGTGTGAGTGGTAAAGGCTTGTTAATTTTGTTGCTTTTCAAATTCACGTCTGACAACAAGACGAAGGAACATTGGGGCATCAGACGCTTTGGAAAGTAGCCACCAACCGCAGAGAAAGAGAGAAAGAGGGAAAAGACAGTATGAGGTGTGGAGAAAACAGCAGCAGGTACAAGGAGCTCAAATGAGATTAATGGCGCCTAAATAGAGCACGTAAAGGAAAAGTTACAAATCTAAGAAAAGGGAAAGAAAAGACTAGGAAAAAACACAGAAAGAGCTTGTAGATGAAATTCTCTTCCAGGAACAGTAGGTTAAGAGAAATTACACAGGGAGCAGTTAAGCTTGTAACACGGGGGAGAATAGAAAAGAAAATGCAGTTTTATGAAGTGTGTTTGCCTAATCCAGCTAGCACTTTTATTTTATTTCTCTATTTGCTTCTTTTATTGGTAAAGTAAGTTTCAAGTGCATGCAAAGGTATGACCGAGAGAGCCAGGGTATAATAATTTGAAGCGTTTGCACCAGCGCTAATGAAGGACGAGAGTTATAGCAAAGATATGAAAGGGGGAGCGATAATAAATATGTGATATGGCAATAGTGACACCAAAATAAGCCACCTATTTATAAAACTGACATGGAAGAAATACTAAAGGTTAACTTCTGAAATTGTAGCCGATGTTAAAAAGATTCTCGTTGTCGGCAGGTTTCGAACCTGCGCGGGGAGACCCCAATGGATTTCTAGTCCATCGCCTTAACCACTCGGCCACAACAACTGACTGCAAGGTGTGTGCACATAATCTGTATGCAAGTTTTCAAGGTGTCCCACAGCAAATTCCTGATATTCTGCAATGCACTTTTTAAAAATAAGGTTTTTTTCAGCAGGCACATTCTCTCCTAAAAACAAAAATTGCATGCGTATATCTCTAGTTTGGAATACCATAGGCTTGCATGCATACTCTCATGGGTCACTCAAGTTTTTTGGACCCTATTGCACTCTGTTTTCGTGCTGCTTTTAGTATATGTCCCATATTAAAGAAGTCTACCATCTTTGAGTATTTGAGGCTCCTTTGTAAGTGCTTTATATTTTTTCCTTGAAGAGCTATATAATAAAGGGGTCCGGGAAGGATTGCATTTATGGAAGATAAAAGAAGGCCCACTTGTCTCACCAAATGCTGTAGAGAAACCTGATGTTTTACTCATGTTATCCTTAGTTCGTTTTTGTTAGACCTTGCATTCTTAAGGTGGTCCCAACCCCACCTTATTGCTTTTCACCTCCGCATTTTGCTGTATCTTTTTGTTGGCCTTAGGACTCTGATCACTTTATCGCTACTAATCAGTGCTGAAGTGCACGTGCTTCTTCCCTAATCATGTGTATAATTGGAGTATACCTGACTGACAGATTTAATTTACTTGAAAGCCCCTTGTAAAGTGGTATACCATATACCCAGGGACTGATTGTGCCGCCCAAAGAAATAGCATTTCAAACCTGTCTCAAGCCTGCTACTGCAGTGCCTGTGCTGCAGTGTACTGCCACTTCGACTTGGCATTTAAAACTACTTGCCAAGCCTTAAACTCCAATTTTATTACATATCAGTAACCCCTAAGGTAGGCCCTAGGTAGTCCTAGGGGCATCATGCTATGTAAGTAAAAGGTAAGACATGTACTGTGGTAGTTTGTATGTCCTAGTAGTATCAAACAGTCTATTACATTTTTCACTACTGTGAGGTCTGCCCCTCTCATAGGTTAGCATTGGGTATTCCCTTATACTTTTTGGGGGGTAATTCCATATCAGAGAGGAGAAGCTTTATTTATTTATTGATAAATCCTATCTACTGGTGAGGTTGGATTTAATCTTACTATTGTATAAATGCCATTTTTAGAGAGTGAGCATTTCTCTGCACTTACTGCTCTATTTGCATTGAAACCTGTCTTCGATTGACGTCTGGATTGGGCTGCGAGACAGCTACATATGTGCATTCCCTGTAGACAGCCACAACACAGGTCACTCAACTGCAACTACATTCATCTGCATTCTGATTGGCCTGGGGGAGAGCTCCGCTCCCCTTACCGCAAATATGTTCAAGAACGATAATTTATGTCAGTAAGGACAGTATACCTACATCTTATAATCATGTGTGTTTAAATAATTTGTTGTTAGATCGTTTAAATATTGAAAAGGATCTGTTTTTAATAGACATTTTACAAAAACAACTGGTACATTTGGGAATTCTGTAAAGGAAAAACCCAACTGCCGTGACATTGCCAACCACAATGCCGTGACTCGGATTCGAACCCAGGTTGCTGCGGCCACAACGCAGAGTACTAACCACTATACGATCACGGCGAGCTACTTGGGCTCAATAACGTGCAGTGACATGAAGAAATTATAATTCGGAACACTCAGGGCTACTCCTGTGATAGGCTGAATGTGTTCATTGCTTCCTCATTCCTTATACAAAGGCTTTATCTCCTCAGTGGTTGATAGGCTGAAACCGTTTCCTGGCCGCCTGCTTGTGAACTGGCAGGAGTCAAAGATCACACATACACTGGTGGGCCTGTGATGGGACACCAATGCAGAGAAACACACCTGGCGCAGATATTCTATTCTGTTTATTAGACCTGCATCTCCCCTGTACCTCCTCAAGCCATCTGTATGTGAAGCAAGAAAGAGTTAAGGAACGGTCCATCTACACTTTTATTGGGAGGATGCTGCCGTGAGCTCCTCCCAGCTAATCACACAAACAGCAGTGAAGCAAGATAACTACACAGTTAGGGGGGACTGCATGGTTAGGTTTTTGAGGAATTATTGAAACTGACCTCAGTGACCCATAATCAGAGCTGTGGCTAATGACTGCATGCCTAATTATGATGAAGCAAGCACCATGGCTCGTAGGGGCTGTAGGAAGGTACATCCTGACTATGGTTGCCCCCAACTTTTTGCCCTGTGTTTTAGCTGGTTTTGGACATAGTCGACCTGGGACCCTGCCAATCGGGACCCCAGGCCTACTGCTCTCTCTTTAAAATGGATTCCATGTACCCTAGGTACATTTCCAATTGGTACTGGGCCACCTTATCAGACCCTGTAACTCAGGGCATAGGTGTACCCAGGGCTGCCAGGGGCTGCAGCATGTATTATGCCACCCCTGGCTGGCCTCCTAAATTTGACACAACTGGCTGCATGACAGCTGGGGCAAAGTCGTGTAATCACCCTTTGCTGTAGGTGTAGTATACCTATACCTAACCCTAAAATGGACACACAGATTCCTATCAGTCACTCCTATGGCAGGCCTTGACAATCCTGAAGGCAGAGTGCTTGGAATCGTGTGAGATGGTGCTCTGGCATGAGCTGAGCCCGTCTGCAGCTTGCGGAACCAAGTCCTAATAGCTGTTCCATGATATCGCATACCATATACTCTTAAGTGCATTATAATCCTCGCGGTTAAATGCCAACTTTGGTATTGCTTTATCAAAACATGTCGAGTAAGGTGTCATACGAATTGGAATACTAACCCCTCGCCAATTCTGGCGACGGGGTTAGCATTCCACCCTTCTAGAGGGACACGACATGTATGTAACTGTGAGCCCCGGTTAAAGTTAACTAAAGCCTCAGCTCCACAAAATGGATGCTGCCACCACAGACACGAGTCTGACCTCCTGCTGCTGGGAGTCCTTCCAGCGAGGGAGGCTTGGACAAAGGGTTTCCTGTCCGGGGCGGTGCTAGCACCATCCCAGACAGGGTTTTGTGTATCCTGGGTAGGCAGGGCTTTTCAGGAAGGTGACTGCTGAGTGGCACCCCGGTGCTCACTACGCATAGGCCAGTCAGAACCAGTTCCAGGGGCACACCAGCCCCTGGCCTGGGGAAGTCCGGCAGGGGAGAGGGGTGTAACCACCCCCCTCCTAGTCCCACCCATAGGCAGGACCTAGTCACTGGGTCAGCCCCCTTTTCTAGTATAAAGATGGGAGCGGGCCCCCTGTTCAAATTAGATCATCTTTGGAATCAAGACACGACTTTCTGCGAAAGGACTTCAAGATTTCTTCATCAAGATTCTCCCTTGTGGCTAAGGAGTAGTCACCCTGCATCCGCAGGCACCATCCTAAAGAGCACTGCGGTCTGCTGCAAGTCCTTCATCACGAATCCGACGACCCAGCTCGACGAGACCCGACTTCCCTGGCACCTCTGACCTCTACTCACCTCTACAGCAAAGCTGAGAACCGTGAGTGCGACGAGACCTCGAGGGACCGACGATCGCCAAGACTGCACAACATCTTTACAACAAGCCCACCGTGTCCTCCACTGGTGAGTGCTTTGGGGTCCGAGAAGCCCCGACCCTGCGCAGCTCCAGCACCCAAGGTCAGCCTCCCTGCATCTCCACGATCTGCGTGGGGCCCTTCTGCTGTTTGCTGTGCACCGCGTTGTTTGGCTACTAGCCGGCTGGCTTGTGGCCTTCTGAACGACGCCCGACGACATCACTGCTGCTGGTCTGGTTGCTCCAGACTGGCCCTTGCTTCCTTCTTGAAGAGAGGCACCCCGGACCCTCCTGGTCCACTCCAGACGCCATTTTAGGTCCACCGCGTGGGCTTGAATTTGCCAAGGCTTTGTTGCCCAATCCTGGGTCCAGCGACGCCGACTGCTTCTATCTTCGTGGGACAGCTCGATCCTCCTTCCTGGTCGCCGACAACGCCTCCTGGTCCGTGAGATCTTCGAGCACAGCGTCACCCACTCACCTAATCGAGGTGGCTACCATCCGGTGCCCTCCTGGTGCCCACTGACTACTGGCTAGTAGTCTCGAACTTGGTCCCCTCTGCTTTCAGGTGTCATCTTCCATCGATCCAGGCTTGGATCCACCGAACTTTCTTCACTGGTCGCCTGCCAGCAACTTCTTTCTTCCAGGCTCCTGGTCCGTCAACGAGGATTCCCGACGTCTTTTGAGTCCTATGCAGCTGCAGCCCCTGGGCTAGGTAACTTCGGCATTTCGGTGCCCCAGCATAGCCTCACTATCCAAGGGTCAGAATCTACTTTCGTTTTCTCCCTACCAGGTCGGGTTCGCCCGAGAACACTAACTTTGCAATTTCTAGCTACCATAGACTTTGTCCCGCATCTCGCGTGAGAGTGCACACACTGCACCCGAGTCCCCTGGGTCTCCCAGAAGTAATCTAACGATTCTATAGTCAAGTCCTAGCGATTCCAAAGCCTATTAGTACTGTACTTACCTGCTAGTAATTTCGCATTCCACTTTTCAAGTATATGGTTTTCTCTGCCCCTCGGGCATTTGTATATACTGTGCTAACTTAAGTATTTTTGTAAGAGTTTTGGTTTGTGCTTAGTACCCTGTCCTCATAAAGAGTACAGGGCTGTTGTGATTCTTAATAAATAACTGTTTATTTTCATAACACTTGTGTGGTGTCCTTTCACTTGGTGTTCAAGGGGTATATGTGTGGTATAACAGCTGGCTTAACACGCCCTCTCGAGTCTTTAGCCTTAGACTGCTCGTATCCACGCTACTAGGATAGCTGGTCTATAAGGTTGACTTACAACCAATCATCAATAAGGGTTGCTGGACTGATACATAGTGTTCACTAGAATAGTGAGCACTGCATATCAGGCCACCTTCTCACATTGGTGGCAGCGGTGGGATTTGAGCTTGCTGTTGTTTTGCCACACGTATCCTAAGAATATCTTGTTGAAAGATCACATAAGTACTGTTAGTACATATAACTAAGCTTAGAATACTCTGAGTTCTACTGAACCAGCTGTTGTAGCTCCTCAAGGCTTAGCACACCTTGGCTGCAACTCTTAGCAAGGGATCAGTAGGCAAACACATAGTGTAGGTAGGTGCATCACTTACACCACACTAGAATCAGCATGTCAGACAAAGGAGGAAACTCTGAGTATCCCCTTGTGTCAGTGGACCCTCCACAGGTCCTTACTTCAAAATATGCTGCTCTTAGCTTCCATGAGATGAGACAAGTGTGTACTCTCAGGAAACTAAAACAGGGGTCTAACCCCACCACTTCCTTTCTGATTGGTCTCTTAGAGGCTTATGATGCCAGTAGGGCTGGTAACCCAGACCCTTCTAATCCAGAAGGAAGTTTGCACTCCTTACAGGGACCCTTTGATAGCCAGGAACATCCCCTCCAGGAAGCAGATGATGCTGAGGATGAGGATGAGGACCAGTTGTCAGGGGATGAGGCAGATAAGGGACAGGTAGAAGTCAGTAGACTAACCAGGTCCAACTTAAGCAGACATGAGCTTGGTACTAGGGGACCCCTGGGCCTACTCTCAGGTCAGCTTAACATTGGGAATGGACGAGTTAGGTCTCTATCAAGAGGCTCTAACATATCCTTTCGAACCAATGGCTCTCTCAACTCTTCTCACAGAGGGATGTCTTCCCCTAAGAGGAGAGTGTATGAAGCTGAAGAAAGGGCAATCAAACTGAGGATTGAAAGGGAAGAACTTGCCCTGGCCAAAGAGAGACTTGCCCTTGCTAGAGAGCAAGAATTATGTGGGCTACAGCCCACTGGTGGCAGCAATAAACCTAGCAATAGGGAAAGGAGTTTTGATACAAAGCACCTGAATAAGATAGTGCCCCCCTTTAAAGAAGGGGATGACATCCACAAATGGATTACTGCTTTGGAGAGAGCCTGCACTGTGCAGGGTGTTCCCCAAAGTCAGTGGGCAGCTATCTTGTGGCTCTCCTTTGATGGTAAAGGTAGAGATAAGCTCCTCACCACAAGGGTGGAGGATGCTAACAATTACAAAATCTTGAAGAATACACTGGTTGATGGGTTTGGTTTAACCACTGAACAATACAGGATGCTGTTCAGAGACACCCAGAAAACTCAGTCTCAAGATTGGACTGACTTTGTTGATTGTGCCACTAAGGCTTTTGAAGGCTGGCTACTGGGTAGTAAGGTTACTGATTTTAAAGGATTGTATAATCTAATTATGAGGGAGCAAATCTTAAATAATTGTCAGAACCAGTTATTACATCAGCACCTGGTAGACTCTGAGTTGACCTCTCCACAGGAATTGGGTAGAAGGGCAGACAAATGGGTCAGAACCAGGGTTAGGCCTAAAAACCAGGGTGGTGACCAGAAAAAGGAATCAACCAAGCCTCAAGAGAAGGGTGGGGATAAATCCACAGAGAAGACTTCCCAAGGGCCCCAAAACTCCAACAAGGGTGGTGGGTCCCAGAACACTCCTTCAGAACAGAAGAAACCTTATTGCCATACCTGTAAACAGGTGGGTCATTACAAAAGTGATGCCAGTTGCCCTAAAAATGGTAATAAGGGAAATATACCCCCAGGTAATACTCCTAAATCTCCTGTTACCACTAGTGGTAATCCCCCAGGTGGTGGGAGTGCCCCCAAGAATGTGGTGGGCATTACTTTGGGCAATCAGGAGGACTATGGCCTAGCCAGGTTCCCTGACCACACTCTTGTCTGTGAGACTGGCATGGGGTTTGCCAACTTCACTACTGGACCCCACATTTTGGGAAAGTATAGACAAGAAGTTTTATTGAATGGTCAGAAAGTTGAGGCATTCAGAGACACAGGGGCCAGCCTCACCATGGTGAGTGACCATCTGGTCCCCTCTGCTCAACTGACCCCTGGTTTTACTTATCAGGTGACAGACATTCATGGAGTGAAGAGAAGGCATCCCATGGCAGTAGTCAAGCTCAGCTGGGGTAATGTCACAGGGCCCATGAGAGTGGCAGTGACAGATAACCTACCTGTAGATTGCTTAATGGGGAATGACCTGGAACTCTCAGCATGGGCTGAGGTGGAACAAGAAACTCACTCCAGAATGATAGGCCTATCCAGACAGGTTAGTGGGGCAGTAATAGCTACAGCCCCAGTCCAAGCACCATTCCTCCCTGAAAAGGTTGGAAGGGCAGGGGTAGCCACTGCCCAGGCTCAGACAGACTTTCCAGAGCAGGATAGGAGGACTGTGACAGTCACAGCCCAAACACAAACTGAGTGCCCTCCTGAAAAGGTTGGCAAGGTTGAAATGGTCTCAGCCTCCACTCAAACAGATAGTGAGGTTGTGAAGCCTGAAACAATGGATCACTCCACTCAAACAGAGAGCATTGAGGAGGAAGAAGAGTCTTCCCCCTCCCAGACACTAGGTGAGAGCCAGCCTCCTCAGGGAACTGACTCTACCCCTGTTGAAGGAACTGCCCCAGAGGTAGTCAGGCCTAGCCTGGCAGAGCCCCTGATGGCAGTGGACCCTTCCCAGGTGGGACCCAGTCTGGAGCAGGTAACCTGCCCCTCTCTACCCTGCCTCAGTCAGCCCAGGGCTGAAGAGATCAGGGAGGCCAGTGGTGGACCCCAAAGGGCCCCCTGTCCAAAAGAACCCCTTAATCAGCAGATTAGGATCACTGAAGCTGGTAAACCTAGCCAAGTGAAAATAGAACAGACTCCTGAGGGATCCCCCTTAAAAGTAGTTAGGGAACTCCCACAGCTGGACACTGTTGGGCACAGCCAAACATGGGGCCTAAAAACCCCAGACCTGACCTGTCCCTCCAGTAAGCCAAACAGAGGGACTCAGCCTCCAGCTTTAGGTAGCCAGAGGCTGACCCTGAGAGCTCAGTGCATCTCAGCTAAAGAAAGAAAGGCACACATGATGAATGGTGATTGGAGGAAGTTGAGCCCAAAGGTAGAGGAGCCTCACTTCAGTACTCAATCCCAGCATCAGCCTTCTTCTTTCCCAAGACACACCAAAGGCAGAGATTCCCTATGGTGGAGACCCTCAGATACCCTTAGGGTGAGGGGTTGCCTAGTGGACCATGACACAGGGGGAAACCAAGCCAGAGCTGGTCCTTCCTTATATGGCCACTTAGGTAATAGAGGCTTACCTGGACAAGGATAGCCTTATCTCCTTTCGTTTGGGGGGGGGGGTTGTGTAGGAAGGTACATCCTGACTATGGTTGCCCCCAACTTTTTGCCCTGTGTTTTAGCTGGTTTTGGACATAGTCGACCTGGGACCCTGCCAATCGGGACCCCAGGCCTACTGCTCTCTCTTTAAAATGGATTCCATGTACCCTAGGTACATTTCCAATTGGTACTGGGCCACCTTATCAGACCCTGTAACTCAGGGCATAGGTGTACCCAGGGCTGCCAGGGGCTGCAGCATGTATTATGCCACCCCTGGCTGGCCTCCTAAATTTGACACAACTGGCTGCATGACAGCTGGGGCAAAGTCGTGTAATCACCCTTTGCTGTAGGTGTAGTATACCTATACCTAACCCTAAAATGGACACACAGATTCCTATCAGTCACTCCTATGGCAGGCCTTGACAATCCTGAAGGCAGAGTGCTTGGAATCGTGTGAGATGGTGCTCTGGCATGAGCTGAGCCCGTCTGCAGCTTGCGGAACCAAGTCCTAATAGCTGTTCCATGATATCGCATACCATATACTCTTAAGTGCATTATAATCCTCGCGGTTAAATGCCAACTTTGGTATTGCTTTATCAAAACATGTCGAGTAAGGTGTCATACGAATTGGAATACTAACCCCTCGCCAATTCTGGCGACGGGGTTAGCATTCCACCCTTCTAGAGGGACACGACATGTATGTAACTGTGAACCCCGGTTAAAGTTAACTAAAGCCTCAGCTCCACAAAATGGATGCTGCCACCACAGACACGAGTCTGACCTCCTGCTGCTGGGAGTCCTTCCAGCGAGGGAGGCTTGGACAAAGGGTTTCCTGTCCGGGGCGGTGCTAGCACCATCCCAGACAGGGTTTTGTGTATCCTGGGTAGGCAGGGCTTTTCAGGAAGGTGACTGCTGAGTGGCACCCCGGTGCTCACTACGCATAGGCCAGTCAGAACCAGTTCCAGGGGCACACCAGCCCCTGGCCTGGGGAAGTCCGGCAGGGGAGAGGGGTGTAACCACCCCCCTCCTAGTCCCACCCATAGGCAGGACCTAGTCACCGGGTCAGCCCCCTTTTCTAGTATAAAGATGGGAGCGGGCCCCCTGTTCAAATTAGATCATCTTTGGAATCAAGACACGACTTTCTGCGAAAGGACTTCAAGATTTCTTCATCAAGATTCTCCCTTGTGGCTAAGGAGTAGTCACCCTGCATCCGCAGGCACCATCCTAAAGAGCACTGCGGTCTGCTGCAAGTCCTTCATCACGAATCCGACGACCCAGCTCGACGAGACCCGGCTTCCCTGGCACCTCTGACCTCTACTCACTTCTACAGCAAAGCTGAGAACCGTGAGTGCGACGAGACCTCGAGGGACCGACGATCGCCAAGACTGCACGGCATCTTTACAACAAGCCCACCGTGTCCTCCACTGGTAAGTGCTTTGGGGTCCGAGAAGCCCTGACCCTGCGCAGCTCCAGCACCCAAGGTCAGCCTCCCTGCATCTCCACGATCTGCGTGGGGCCCTTCTGCTGTTTGCTGTGCACCGCGTTGTTTGGCTACTAGCCGGCTGGCTTGTGGCCTTCTGAACGACGCCCGACGACGTCACTGCTGCTGGTCTGGTTGCTCCAGACTGGCCCTTGCTTCCTTCTTGAAGAGAGGCACCCCGGACCCTCCTGGTCCACTCCAGACGCCATTTTAGGTCCACCACGTGGGCTTGAATTTGCCAAGGCTTTGTTGCCCAATCCTGGGTCCAGCGACGCCGACAGCTTCTATCTTCGTGGGACAGCTCGATCCTCCTTCCTGGTCGCTGACAACACCTCCTGGTCCGTGAGATCTTCGAGCACAGCGTCACCCACTCACCTAATCGAGGTGGCTACCATCCGGTGCCCTCCTGGTGCCCACTGACTACTGGCTAGTAGTCTCGAACTTGGTCCCCTCTGCTTTCAGGTGTCATCTTCCATCGATCCAGGCTTGGATCCACCGAACTTTCTTCACTGGTCGCCTGCCAGCAACTTCTTTCTTCCAGGCTCCTGGTCCGTCAACGAGGATTCCCGACGTCTTTTGAGTCCTATGCAGCTGCAGCCCCTGGGCTAGGTAACTTCGGCATTTCGGTGCCCCAGCATAGCCTCACTATCCAAGGGTCAGAATCTACTTTCGTTTTCTCCCTACCAGGTCGGGTTCGCCCGAGAACACTAACTTTGCAATTTCTAGCTACCATAGACTTTGTCCCTCATCTCGCGTGAGAGTGCACACACTGCACCCGAGTCCCCTGGGTCTCCCAGAAGTAATCTAATGATTCTATAGTCAAGTCCTAGCGATTCCAAAGCCTATTAGTACTGTACTTACCTGCTAGTAATTTCGCATTCCACTTTTCAAGTATATGGTTTTCCGTGCCCCTCGGGCATTTGTATATACTGTGCTAACTTGAGTATTTTTGTAAGAGTTTTGGTTTGTGCTTAGTACCCTGTCCTCATAAAGAGTACAGGGCTGTTGTGATTCTTAATAAATAACTGTTTATTTTCATAACACTTGTGTGGTGTCCTTTCACTTGGTGTTCAAGGGGTATATGTGTGGTATAATAGCTGGCTTAACACGCCCTCTCGAGTCTTTAGCCTTAGACTGCTCGTATCCACGCTACTAGGATAGCTGGTCTATAAGGTTGACTTACAACCAATCATCAATAAGGGTTGCTGGACTGATACATAGTGTTCACTAGAATAGTGAGCACTGCATATCAGGCCACCTTCTCACAGGGGCCCCACAACACACTTTTCTTAGCTCATTGAATTAAAGTATAAACTTCTGCCATGTGTGAGTGGTAAAGGATTGTTAATTTTGTTGCTTTTCAAATTCACGTCTGACAACAAGACGAAGGAACATTGGGGCATCAGACGCTTTGGAAAGTAGCCACCAACCGCAGAGAAAGAGAGAAAAAGGGAAAAGACAGTATGAGGTGTGGAGAAAACAGCAGCAGGTACAAGGAGCTCAAATGAGATTAATGGCGCCTAAATAGAGCACTTAAAGGAACAGTTACAAATCTAAGAAAAGGGAAAGAAAAGACTAGGAAAAAACACAGAAAGAGCTTGTAGATGAAATTCTCTTCCAGGAACAGCAGGTTAAGAGAAATTACACAGGGAGCAGTTAAGCTTGTAACACGGGGGAGAATAGAAAAGAAAATGCAGTTTTATGAAGTGTGTTTGCCTAATCCAGCTAGCACTTTTATTTTATTTCTCTATTTGCTTCTTTTATTGGTAAAGTAAGTTTCAAGTGCATGCACAGGTATGACCGAGAGAGGCAGGGTATAATAATTTGAAGCGTTTGCACCAGCGCTAATGAAGGACGAGAGTTATAGCAAAGATATGAAAGGGGGAGCGATAATAAATATGTGATATGGCAATAGTGACACCAAAATAAGCCACCTATTTATAAAACTGACATGGAAGAAATACTAAAGGTTAACTTCTGAAATTGTAGCCGATGTTAAAAAGATTCTCGTTGTCGGCAGGATTCGAACCTGCGCAGGGAGACCCCAATGGATTTCTAGTCCATCGCCTTAACCACTCGGCCACAACAACTGACTGCAAGGTGTGTGCACATAATCTGTATGCAAGTTTTCAAGGTGTCCCACAGCAAATTCCTGATATTCTGCAATGCACTTTTTAAAAATAAGGTTTTTTTCAGCAGGCACATTCTCTCCTAAAAACTAAAATTGCATGCGTATATCTCTAGTTTGGAATACCATAGGCTTGCATGCATACTCTCATGGGTCACTCAAGTTTTTTGGACCCTATTGCACTCTGTTTTCGTGCTGCTTTTAGTATATGTCCCATATTAAAGAAGTCTACCATCTTTGAGTATTTGAGGCTCCTTTGTAAGTGCTTTATATTTTTTCCTTGAAGAGCTATATAATAAAGGGGTCCGGGAAGGATTGCATTTATGGAAGATAAAAGAAGGCCCACTTGTCTCACCAAATGCTGTAGAGAAACCTGATGTTTTACTCATGTTATCCTTAGTTCGTTTTTGTTAGACCTTGCATTCTTAAGGTGGTCCCAACCCCACCTTATTGCTTTTCACCTCCGCATTTTGCTGTATCTTTTTGTTGGCCTTAGGACTCTGATCACTTTATCGCTACTAATCAGTGCTGAAGTGCACGTGCTTCTTCCCTAATCATGTGTATAATTGGAGTATACCTGACTGACAGATTTAATTTACTTGAAAGCCCCTTGTAAAGTGGTATACCATATACCCAGGGACTGATTGTGCCGCCCAAAGAAATAGCATTTCAAACCTGTCTCAAGCCTGCTACTGCAGTGCCTGTGCTGCAGTGTACTGCCACTTCGACTTGGCATTTAAAACTACTTGCCAAGCCTTAAACTCCAATTTTATTACATATCAGTAACATCTAAGGTAGGCCCTAGGTAGTCCTAGGGGCATCATGCTATGTAAGTAAAAGGTAAGACATGTACTGTGGTAGTTTGTATGTCCTAGTAGTATCAAACAGTCTATTACATTTTTCACTACTGTGAGGTCTGCCCCTCTCATAGGTTAGCATTGGGTATTCCCTTATACTTTTTGGGGGGTAATTCCATATCAGAGAGGAGAAGCTTTATTTATTTATTGATAAATCCTATCTACTGGTGAGGTTGGATTTAATCTTACTATTGTATAAATGCCATTTTTAGAGAGTGAGCATTTCTCTGCACTTACTGCTCTATTTGCATTGAAACCTGTCTTCGATTGACGTCTGGATTGGGCTGCGAGACAGCTACATATGTGCATTCCCTGTAGACAGCCACAACACAGGTCACTCAACTGCAACTGCATTCATCTGCATTCTGATTGGCCTGGGGGAGAGCTCCGCTCCCCTTACCGCAAATATGTTCAAGAACGATAATTTATGTCAGTAAGTACAGTATACCTACATCTTATAATCATGTGTGTTTAAATAATTTGTTGTTAGATCGTTTAAATATTGAAAAGGATCTGTTTTTAATAGACATTTTACAAAAACAACTGGTACATTTGGGAATTCTGTAAAGGAAAAACCCAACTGCTGTGACATTGCCAACCACAATGCCGTGACTCGGATTCGAACCGAGGTTGCTGCGGCCACAACGCAGAGTACTAACCACTATACGATCACGGCGAGCTACTTGGGCTCAATAACGTACAGTGACATGAAGAAATTATAATTCGGAACACTCAGGGCTACTCCTGTGATAGGCTGAATGTGTTCATTGCTTCCTCATTCCTTATACAAAGGCTTTATCTCCTCAGTGGTTGATAGGCTGAAACCGTTTCCTGGCCGCCTGCTTGTGAACTGGCAGGAGTCAAAGATCACACATACACTGGTGGGCCTGTGATGGGACACCAATGCAGAGAAACACACCTGGCGCAGATATTCTATTCTGTTTATTAGACCTGCATCTCCCCTGTACCTCCTCAAGCCATCTGTATGTGAAGCAAGAAAGAGTTAAGGAACGGTCCATCTACACTTTTATTGGGAGGATGCTGCTGTGAGCTCCTCCCAGCTAATCACACAAACAGCAGTAAAGCAAGATAACTACACAGTTAGGGGGGACTGCATGGTTAGGTTTTTGAGGAATTATTGAAACTGACCTCAGTGACCCATAATCAGAGCTGTGGCTAATGACTGCATGCCTAATTATGATGAAGCAAGCACCATGGCTCGTAGGGGCCCCACAACACACTTTTCTTAGCTCATTGAATTAAAGTATAAACTTCTGCCATGTGTGAGTGGTAAAGGCTTGTTAATTTTGTTGCTTTTCAAATTCACGTCTGACAACAAGACGAAGGAACATTGGGGCATCAGACGCTTTGGAAAGTAGCCACCAACCGCAGAGAAAGAGAGAAAGAGGGAAAAGACAGTATGAGGTGTGGAGAAAACAGCAGCAGGTACAAGGAGCTCAAATGAGATTAATGGCGCCTAAATAGAGCACGTAAAGGAACAGTTACAAATCTAAGAAAAGGGAAAGAAAAGACTAGGAAAAAACACAGAAAGAGCTTGTAGATGAAATTCTCTTCCAGGAACAGCAGGTTAAGAGAAATTACACAGGGAGCAGTTAAGCTTGTAACACGGGGGAGAATAGAAAAGAAAATGCAGTTTTATGAAGTGTGTTTGCCTAATCCAGCTAGCACTTTTATTTTATTTCTCTATTTTCTTCTTTTATTGGTAAAGTAAGTTTCAAGTGCATGCACAGGTATGACCGAAAGAGCCAGGGTATAATAATTTGAAGCGTTTGCACCAGCGCTAATGAAGGACGAGAGTTATAGCAAAGATATGAAAGGGGGAGCGATAATAAATATGTGATATGGCAATAGTGACACCAAAATAAGCCACCTATTTATAAAACTGACATGGAAGAAATACTAAAGGTTAATTTCTGAAATTGTAGCCGATGTTAAAAAGATTCTCGTTGTCGGCAGGATTCGAACCTGCGCGGGGAGACCCCAATGGATTTCTAGTCCATCGCCTTAACCACTCGGCCACAACAACTGACTGCAAGGTGTGTGCACATAATCTGTATGCAAGTTTTCAAGGTGTCCCACAGCAAATTCCTGATATTCTGCAATGCACTTTTTAAAAATAAGGTTTTTTTCAGCAGGCACATTCTCTCCTAAAAACAAAAATTGCATGCGTATATCTCTAGCTTGGAATACCATAGGCTTGCATGCATACTCTCATGGGTCACTCAAGTTTTTTGGACCCTATTGCACTCTGTTTTCGTGCTGCTTTTAGTATATGTCCCATATTAAAGAAGTCTACCATCTTTGAGTATTTGAGGCTCCTTTGTAAGTGCTTTATATTTTTTCCTTGAAGAGCTATATAATAAAGGGGTCCGGGAAGGATTGCATTTATGGAAGATAAAAGAAGGCCCACTTGTCTCACCAAATGCTGTAGAGAAACCTGATGTTTTACTCATGTTATCCTTAGTTCGTTTTTGTTAGACCTTGCATTCTTAAGGTGGTCCCAACCCCACCTTATTGCTTTTCACCTCCGCATTTTGCTGTATCTTTTTGTTGGCCTTAGGACTCTGATCACTTTATCGCTACTAATCAGTGCTGAAGTGCACGTGCTTCTTCCCTAATCATGTGTATAATTGGAGTATACCTGACTGACAGATTTAATTTACTTGAAAGCCCCTTGTAAAGTGGTATACCATATACCCAGGGACTGATTGTGCCGCCCAAAGAAATAGCATTTCAAACCTGTCTCAAGCCTGCTACTGCAGTGCCTGTGCTGCAGTGTACTGCCACTTCGACTTGGCATTTAAAACTACTTGCCAAGCCTTAAACTCCAATTTTATTACATATCAGTAACCCCTAAGGTAGGCCCTAGGTAGTCCTACGGGCATCATGCTATGTAAGTAAAAGGTAAGACATGTACTGTGGTAGTTTGTATGTCCTAGTAGTATCAAACAGTCTATTACATTTTTCACTACTGTGAGGTCTGCCCCTCTCATAGGTTAGCATTGGGTATTCCCTTATACTTTTTGGGGGGTAATTCCATATCAGAGAGGAGAAGCTTTATTTATTTATTGATAAATCCTATCTACCGGTGAGGTTGGATTTAATCTCACTATTGTATAAATGCCATTTTTAGAGAGTGAGCATTTCTCTGCACTTACTGCTCTATTTGCATTGAAACCTGTCTTCGATTGACGTCTGGATTGGGCTGCGAGACAGCTACATATGTGCATTCCCTGTAGACAGCCACAACACAGGTCACTCAACTGCAACTGCATTCATCTGCATTCTGATTGGCCTGGGGGAGAGCTCCGCTCCCCTTACCGCAAATATGTTCAAGAACGATAATTTATGTCAGTAAGTACAGTATACCTACATCTTATAATCATGTGTGTTTAAATAATTTGTTGTTAGATCGTTTAAATATTGAAAAGGATCTGTTTTTAATAGACATTTTACAAAAACAACTGGTACATTTGGGAATTCTGTAAAGGAAAAACCCAACTGCTGTGACATTGCCAACCACAATGCC
Source organism: Lissotriton vulgaris (assembly GCF_964263255.1). Taxonomy (NCBI): domain Eukaryota; kingdom Metazoa; phylum Chordata; class Amphibia; order Caudata; family Salamandridae; genus Lissotriton; species Lissotriton vulgaris. Next base: position 1,503,432 of record NW_028244321.1, on the reverse strand, counting down.
GTGACTCGGATTCGAACCGAGGTTGCTGCGGCCACAACGCAGAGTACTAACCACTATACGATCACGGCGAGCTACTTGGGCTCAATAACGTACAGTGACATGAAGAAATTATAATTCGGAACACTCAGGGCTACTCCTGTGATAGGCTGAATGTGTTCATTGCTTCCTCATTCCTTATACAAAGGCTTTATCTCCTCAGTGGTTGATAGGCTGAAACCGTTTCCTGGCCGCCTGCTTGTGAACTGGCAGGAGTCAAAGATCACACATACACTGGTGGGCCTGTGATGGGACACCAATGCAGAGAAACACACCTGGCGCAGATATTCTATTCTGTTTATTAGACCTGCATCTCCCCTGTACCTCCTCAAGCCATCTGAATGTGAAGCAAGAAAGAGTTAAGGAACGGTCCATCTACACTTTTATTGGGAGGATGCTGCCGTGAGCTCCTCCCAGCTAATCACACAAACAGCAGTAAAGCAAGATAACTACACAGTTAGGGGGGACTGCATGGTTAGGTTTTTGAGGAATTATTGAAACTGACCTCAGTGACCCATAATCAGAGCTGTGGCTAATGACTGGATGCCTAATTATGATGAAGCAAGCACCATGGCTCGTAGGGGCCCCACAACACACTTTTCTTAGCTCATTGAATTAAAGTATAAACTTCTGCCATGTGTGAGTGGTAAAGGCTTGTTAATTTTGTTGCTTTTCAAATTCACGTCTGACAACAAGACGAAGGAACATTGGGGCATCAGACGCTTTGGAAAGTAGCCACCAACCGCAGAGAAAGAGAGAAAGAGGGAAAAGACAGTATGAGGTGTGGAGAAAACAGCAGCAGGTACAAGGAGCTCAAATGAGATTAATGGCGCCTAAGTAGAGCACGTAAAGGAACAGTTACAAATCTAAGAAAAGGGAAAGAAAAGACTAGGAAA
>NW_028244321.1:1485000-1500000 GCF_964263255.1 Lissotriton vulgaris | reverse complement strand
CAGTTAGGGGGGACTGCATGGTTAGGTTTTTGAGGAATTATTGAAACTGACCTCAGTGACCCATAATCAGAGCTGTGGCTAATGACTGCATGCCTAATTATGATGAAGCAAGCACCATGGCTCGTAGGGGCCCCACAACACACTTTTCTTAGCTCATTGAATTAAAGTATAAACTTCTGCCATGTGTGAGTGGTAAAGGCTTGTTAATTTTGTTGCTTTTCAAATTCACGTCTGACAACAAGACGAAGGAACATTGGGGCATCAGACGCTTTGGAAAGTAGCCACCAACCGCAGAGAAAGAGAGAAAGAGGGAAAAGACAGCATGAGGTGTGGAGAAAACAGCAGCAGGTACAAGGAGCTCAAATGAGATTAATGGCGCCTAAATAGAGCACGTAAAGGAACAGTTACAAATCTAAGAAAAGGGAAAGAAAAGACTAGGAAAAAACACAGAAAGAGCTTGTAGATGAAATTCTCTTCCAGGAACAGCAGGTTAAGAGAAATTACACAGGGAGCAGTTAAGCTTGTAACACGGGGGAGAATAGAAAAGAAAATGCAGTTTTATGAAGTGTGTTTGCCTAATCCAGCTAGCACTTTTATTTTATTTCTCTATTTGCTTCTTTTATTGGTAAAGTAAGTTTCAAGTGCAAGCACAGGTATGACCGAGAGAGCCAGGGTATAATAATTTGAAGCGTTTGCACCAGCGCTAATGAAGGACGAGAGTTATAGCAAAGATATGAAAGGGGGAGCGATAATAAATATGTGATATGGCAATAGTGACACCAAAATAAGCCACCTATTTATAAAACTGACATGGAAGAAATACTAAAGGTTAACTTCTGAAATTGTAGCCGATGTTAAAAAGATTCTCGTTGTCGGCAGGATTCGAACCTGCGCGGGGAGACCCCAATGGATTTCTAGTCCATCGCCTTAACCACTCGGCCACAACAACTGACTGCAAGGTGTGTGCACATAATCTGTATGCAAGTTTTCAAGGTGTCCCACAGCAAATTCCTGATATTCTGCAATGCACTTTTTAAAAATAAGGTTTTTTTCAGCAGGCACATTCTCTCCTAAAAACAAAAATTGCATGCGTATATCTCTAGTTTGGAATACCATAGGCTTGCATGCATACTCTCATGGGTCACTCAAGTTTTTTGGACCCTATTGCACTCTGTTTTCGTGCTGCTTTTAGTATATGTCCCATATTAAAGAAGTCTACCATCTTTGAGTATTTGAGGCTCCTTTGTAAGTGCTTTATATTTTTTCCTTGAAGAGCTATATAATAAAGGGGTCCGGGAAGGATTGCATTTATGGAAGATAAAAGAAGGCCCACTTGTCTCACCAAATGCTGTAGAGAAACTTGATGTTTTACTCATGTTATCCTTAGTTCGTTTTTGTTAGACCTTGCATTCTTAAGGTGGTCCCAACCCCACCTTATTGCTTTTCACCTCCGCATTTTGCTGTATCTTTTTGTTGGCCTTAGGACTCTGATCACTTTATCGCTACTAATCAGTGCTGAAGTGCACGTGCTTCTTCCCTAATCATGTGTATAATTGGAGTATACCTGACTGACAGATTTAATTTACTTGAAAGCCCCTTGTAAAGTGGTATACCATATACCCAGGGACTGATTGTGCCACCCAAAGAAATAGCATTTCAAACCTGTCTCAAGCCTGCTACTGCAGTGCCTGTGCTGCAGTGTACTGCCACTTCGACTTGGCATTTAAAACTACTTGCCAAGCCTTAAACTCCAATTTTATTACATATCAGTAACCCCTAAGGTAGGCCCTAGGTAGTCCTAGGGGCATCATGCTATGTAAGTAAAAGGTAAGACATGTACTGTGGTAGTTTGTATGTCCTAGTAGTATCAAACAGTCTATTACATTTTTCACTACTGTGAGGTCTGCCCCTCTCATAGGTTAGCATTGGGTATTCCCTTATACTTTTTGGGGGGTAATTCCATATCAGAGAGGAGAAGCTTTATTTATTTATTGATAAATCCTATCTACTGGTGAGGTTGGATTTAATCTTACTATTGTATAAATGCCATTTTTAGAGAGTGAGCATTTCTCTGCACTTACTGCTCTATTTGCATTGAAACCTGTCTTCGATTGACGTCTGGATTGGGCTGCGAGACAGCTACATATGTGCATTCCCTGTAGACAGCCACAACACAGGTCACTCAACTGCAACTGCATTCATCTGCATTCTGATTGGCCTGGGGGAGAGCTCCGCTCCCCTTACCGCAAATATGTTCAAGAACGATAATTTATGTCAGTAAGTACAGTATACCTACATCTTATAATCATGTGTGTTTAAATAATTTGTTGTTAGATCGTTTAAATATTGAAAAGGATCTGTTTTTAATAGACATTTTACAAAAACAACTGGTACATTTGGGAATTCTGTAAAGGAAAAACCCAACTGCCGTGACATTGCCAACCACAATGCCGTGACTCGGATTCGAACCAAGGTTGCTGCGGCCACAACGCAGAGTACTAACCACTATACGATCACGGCGAGCTACTTAGGCTCAATAACATACAGTGACATGAAGAAATTATAATTCGGAACACTCAGGGCTACTCCTGTGATAGGCTGAATGTGTTCATTGCTTCCTCATTCCTTATACAAAGGCTTTATCTCCTCAGTGGTTGATAGGCTGAAACCGTTTCCTGGCCGCCTGCTTGTGAACTGGCAGGAGTCAAAGATCACACATACACTGGTGGGCCTGTGATGGGACACCAATGCAGAGAAACACACCTGGCGCAGATATTCTATTCTGTTTATTAGACCTGCATCTCCCCTGTACCTCCTCAAGCCATCTGTATGTGAAGCAAGAAAGAGTTAAGGAACGGTCCATCTACACTTTTATTGGGAGGATGCTGCCGTGAGCTCCTCCCAGCTAATCACACAAACAGCAGTAAAGCAAGATAACTACACAGTTAGGGGGGACTGCATGGTTAGGTTTTTGAGGAATTATTGAAACTGACCTCAGTGACCCATAATCAGAGCTGTGGCTAATGACTGCATGCCTAATTATGATGAAGCAAGCACCATGGCTCGTAGGGGCCCCACAACACACTTTTCTTAGCTCATTGAATTAAAGTATAAACTTCTGCCATGTGTGAGTGGTAAAGGCTTGTTAATTTTGTTGCTTTTCAAATTCACGTCTGACAACAAGACGAAGGAACATTGGGGCATCAGACGCTTTGGAAAGTAGCCACCAACCGCAGAGAAAGAGAGAAAGAGGGAAAAGACAGTATGAGGTGTGGAGAAAACAGCAGCAGGTACAAGGAGCTCAAATGAGATTAATGGCGCCTAAATAGAGCACGTAAAGGAACAGTTACAAATCTAAGAAAAGGGAAAGAAAAGACTAGGAAAAAACACAGAAAGAGCTTGTAGATGAAATTCTCTTCCAGGAACAGCAGGTTAAGAGAAACTACACAGGGAGCAGTTAAGCTTGTAACACGGGGGAGAATAGAAAAGAAAATGCAGTTTTATGAAGTGTGTTTGCCTAATCCAGCTAGCACTTTTATTTTATTTCTCTATTTGCTTCTTTTATTGGTAAAGTAAGTTTCAAGTGCAAGCACAGGTATGACCGAGAGAGCCAGGGTATAATAATTTGAAGCGTTTGCACCAGCGCTAATGAAGGACGAGAGTTATAGCAAAGATATGAAAGGGGGAGCGATAATAAATATGTGATATGGCAATAGTGACACCAAAATAAGCCACCTATTTATAAAACTGACATGGAAGAAATACTAAAGGTTAATTTCTGAAATTGTAGCCGATGTTAAAAAGATTCTCGTTGTCGGCAGGATTCGAACCTGCGCGGGGAGACCCCAATGGATTTCTAGTCCATCGCCTTAACCACTCGGCCACAACAACTGACTGCAAGGTGTGTGCACATAATCTGTATGCAAGTTTTCAAGGTGTCCCACAGCAAATTCCTGATATTCTGCAATGCACTTTTTAAAAAGAAGGTTTTTTTCAGCAGGCACATTCTCTCCTAAAAACAAAAATTGCATGCGTATATCTCTAGTTTGGAATACCATAGGCTTGCATGCATACTCTCATGGGTCACTCAAGTTTTTTGGACCCTATTGCACTCTGTTTTCGTGCTGCTTTTAGTATATGTCCCATATTAAAGAAGTCTACCATCTTTGAGTATTTGAGGCTCCTTTGTAAGTGCTTTATATTTTTTCCTTGAAGAGCTATATAATAAAGGGGTCCGGGAAGGATTGCATTTATGGAAGATAAAAGAAGGCCCACTTGCCTCACCAAATGCTGTAGAGAAACTTGATGTTTTACTCATGTTATCCTTAGTTCGTTTTTGTTAGACCTTGCATTCTTAAGGTGGTCCCAACCCCACCTTATTGCTTTTCACCTCCGCATTTTGCTGTATCTTTTTGTTGGCCTTAGGACTCTGATCACTTTATCGCTACTAATCAGTGATGAAGTGCACGTGCTTCTTCCCTAATCATGTGTATAATTGGAGTATACCTGACTGACAGATTTAATTTACTTGAAAGCCCCTTGTAAAGTGGTATACCATATACCCAGGGACTGATTGTGCCACCCAAAGAAATAGCATTTCAAACCTGTCTCAAGCCTGCTACTGCAGTGCCTGTGCTGCAGTGTACTGCCACTTCGACTTGGCATTTAAAACTACTTGCCAAGCCTTAAACTCCAATTTTATTACATATCAGTAACCCCTAAGGTAGGCCCTAGGTAGTCCTAGGGGCATCATGCTATGTAAGTAAAAGGTAAGACATGTACTGTGGTAGTTTGTATGTCCTAGTAGTATCAAACAGTCTATTACATTTTTCACTACTGTGAGGTCTGCCCCTCTCATAGGTTAGCATTGGGTATTCCCTTATACTTTTTGGGGGGTAATTCCATATCAGAGAGGAGAAGCTTTATTTATTTATTGATAAATCCTATCTACTGGTGAGGTTGGATTTAATCTTACTATTGTATAAATGCCATTTTTAGAGAGTGAGCATTTCTCTGCACTTACTGCTCTATTTGCATTGAAACCTGTCTTCGATTGACGTCTGGATTGGGCTGCGAGACAGCTACATATGTGCATTCCCTGTAGACAGCCACAACACAGGTCACTCAACTGCAACTGCATTCATCTGCATTCTGATTGGCCTGGGGGAGAGCTCCGCTCCCCTTACCGCAAATATGTTCAAGAACGATAATTTATGTCAGTAAGTACAGTATACCTACATCTTATAATCATGTGTGTTTAAATAATTTGTTGTTAGATCGTTTAAATATTGAAAAGGATCTGTTTTTAATAGACATTTTACAAAAACAACTGGTACATTTGGGAATTCTGTAAAGGAAAAACCCAACTGCCGTGACATTGCCAACCACAATGCCGTGACTCGGATTCGAACCGAGGTTGCTGCGGCCACAACGCAGAGTACTAACCACTATACGATCACGGCGAGCTACTTAGGCTCAATAACGTACAGTGACATGAAGAAATTATAATTCGGAACACTCAGGGCTACTCCTGTGATAGGCTGAATGTGTTCATTGCTTCCTCATTCCTTATACAAAGGCTTTATCTCCTCAGTGGTTGATAGGCTGAAACCGTTTCCTGGCCGCCTGCTTGTGAACTGGCAGGAGTCAAAGATCACACATACACTGGTGGGCCTGTGATGGGACACCAATGCAGAGAAACACACCTGGCGCAGATATTCTATTCTGTTTATTAGACCTGCATCTCCCCTGTACCTCCTCAAGCCATCTGTATGTGAAGCAAGAAAGAGTTAAGGAACGGTCCATCTACACTTTTATTGGGAGGATGCTGCCGTGAGCTCCTCCCAGCTAATCACACAAACAGCAGTAAAGCAAGATAACTACACAGTTAGGGGGGACTGCATGGTTAGGTTTTTGAGGAATTATTGAAACTGACCTCAGTGACCCATAATCAGAGCTGTGGCTAATGACTGCATGCCTAATTATGATGAAGCAAGCACCATGGCTCGTAGGGGCCCCACAACACACTTTTCTTAGCTCATTGAATTAAAGTATAAACTTCTGCCATGTGTGAGTGGTAAAGGCTTGTTAATTTTGTTGCTTTTCAAATTCACGTCTGACAACAAGACGAAGGAACATTGGGGCATCAGACGCTTTGGAAAGTAGCCACCAACCGCAGAGAAAGAGAGAAAGAGGGAAAAGACAGTATGAGGTGTGGAGAAAACAGCAGCAGGTACAAGGAGCTCAAATGAGATTAATGGCGCCTAAATAGAGCACGTAAAGGAACAGTTACAAATCTAAGAAAAGGGAAAGAAAAGACTAGGAAAAAACACAGAAAGAGCTTGTAGATGAAATTCTCTTCCAGGAACAGCAGGTTAAGAGAAACTACACAGGGAGCAGTTAAGCTTGTAACACGGGGGAGAATAGAAAAGAAAATGCAGTTTTATGAAGTGTGTTTGCCTAATCCAGCTAGCACTTTTATTTTATTTCTCTATTTGCTTCTTTTATTGGTAAAGTAAGTTTCAAGTGCAAGCACAGGTATGACCGAGAGAGCCAGGGTATAATAATTTGAAGCGTTTGCACCAGCGCTAATGAAGGACGAGAGTTATAGCAAAGATATGAAAGGGGGAGCGATAATAAATATGTGATATGGCAATAGTGACACCAAAATAAGCCACCTATTTATAAAACTGACATGGAAGAAATACTAAAGGTTAATTTCTGAAATTGTAGCCGATGTTAAAAAGATTCTCGTTGTCGGCAGGATTCGAACCTGCGCGGGGAGACCCCAATGGATTTCTAGTCCATCGCCTTAACCACTCGGCCACAACAACTGACTGCAAGGTGTGTGCACATAATCTGTATGCAAGTTTTCAAGGTGTCCCACAGCAAATTCCTGATATTCTGCAATGCACTTTTTAAAAATAAGGTTTTTTTCAGCAGGCACATTCTCTCCTAAAAACAAAAATTGCATGCGTATATCTCTAGTTTGGAATACCATAGGCTTGCATGCATACTCTCATGGGTCACTCAAGTTTTTTGGACCCTATTGCACTCTGTTTTCGTGCTGCTTTTAGTATATGTCCCATATTAAAGAAGTCTACCATCTTTGAGTATTTGAGGCTCCTTTGTAAGTGCTTTATATTTTTTCCTTGAAGAGCTATATAATAAAGGGGTCCGGGAAGGATTGCATTTATGGAAGATAAAAGAAGGCCCACTTGTCTCACCAAATGCTGTAGAGAAACCTGATGTTTTACTCATGTTATCCTTAGTTCGTTTTTGTTAGACCTTGCATTCTTAAGGTGGTCCCAACCCCACCTTATTGCTTTTCACCTCCGCATTTTGCTGTATCTTTTTGTTGGCCTTAGGACTCTGATCACTTTATCGCTACTAATCAGTGCTGAAGTGCACGTGCTTCTTCCCTAATCATGTGTATAATTGGAGTATACCTGACTGACAGATTTAATTTACTTGAAAGCCTCTTGTAAAGTGGTATACCATATACCCAGGGACTGATTGTGCCGCCCAAAGAAATAGCATTTCAAACCTGTCTCAAGCCTGCTACTGCAGTGCCTGTGCTGCAGTGTACTGCCACTTCGACTTGGCATTTAAAACTACTTGCCAAGCCTTAAACTCCAATTTTATTACATATCAGTAACCCCTAAGGTAGGCCCTAGGTAGTCCTAGGGGCATCATGCTATGTAAGTAAAAGGTAAGACATGTACTGTGGTAGTTTGTATGTCCTAGTAGTATCAAACAGTCTATTACATTTTTCACTACTGTGAGGTCTGCCCCTCTCATAGGTTAGCATTGGGTATTCCCTTATACTTATTGGGGGGTAATTCCATATCAGAGAGGAGAAGCTTTATTTATTTATTGATAAATCCTATCTACTGGTGAGGTTGGATTTAATCTTACTATTGTATAAATGCCATTTTTAGAGAGTGAGCATTTCTCTGCACTTACTGCTCTATTTGCATTGAAACCTGTCTTCGATTGACGTCTGGATTGGGCTGCGAGACAGCTACATATGTGCATTCCCTGTAGACAGCCACAACACAGGTCACTCAACTGCAACTGCATTCATCTGCATTCTGATTGGCCTGGGGGAGAGCTCCGCTCCCCTTACCGCAAATATGTTCAAGAACGATAATTTATGTCAGTAAGTACAGTATACCTACATCTTATAATCATGTGTGTTTAAATAATTTGTTGTTAGATCGTTTAAATATTGAAAAGGATCTGTTTTTAATAGACATTTTACAAAACAACTGGTACATTTGTGAATTCTGTAAAGGAAAATCCCAACTGCCGTGACATTGCCAACCACAATGCCGTGACTCAGATTCGAACCGAGGTTACTGCGGCCACAACGCAGAGTACTAACCACTATACGATCACGGCGAGCTACTTGGGCTCAATAACGTACAGTGACATGAAGAAAATATAATTCGGAACACTCAGGGCTACTCCTGTGATAGGCTGAATGTGTTCATTGCTTCCTCATTCCTTATACAAAGGCTTTATCTCCTCAGTGGTTGATAGGCTGAAACCGTTTCCTGGCCGCCTGCTTGTGAACTGGCAGGAGTCAAAGATCACACATACACTGGTGGGCCTGTGATGGGACACCAATGCAGAGAAACACACCTGGCGCAGATATTCTATTCTGTTTATTAGACCTGCATCTCCCCTGTACCTCCTCAAGCCATCTGTATGTGAAGCAAGAAAGAGTTAAGGAACGGTCCATCTACACTTTTATTGGGAGGATGCTGCCGTGAGCTCCTCCAAGGTAATCACACAAACAGCAGTAAAGCAAGATAACTACACAGTTAGGGGGGACTGCATGGTTAGGTTTTTGAGGAATTATTGAAACTGACCTCAGTGACCCATAATCAGAGCTGTGGCTAATGACTACATGCCTAATTATGATGAAGCAAGCACCATGGCTCGTAGGGGCCCCACAACACACTTTTCTTAGCTCATTGAATTAAAGTATAAACTAATGCCATGTGTGAGTGGTAAAGGCTTGTTAATTTTGTTGCTTTTCAAATTCACGTCTGACAACAAGACGAAGGAACATTGGGGCATCAGACGCTTTGGAAAGTAGCCACCAACCGCAGAGAAAGAGAGAAAGAGGGAAAAGACAGTATGAGGTGTGGAGAAAACAGCAGCAGGTACAAGGAGCTCAAATGAGATTAATGGCGCCTAAATAGAGCACGTAAAGGAACAGTTACAAATCTAAGAAAAGGGAAAGAAAAGACTAGGAAAAAAACACAGAAAGAGCTTGTAGATGAAATTCTCTTCCAGGAACAGCAGGTTAAGAGAAATTACACAGGGAGCAGTTAAGCTTGTAACACGGGGGAAAATAGAAAAGAAAATGCAGTTTTATGAAGTGTGTTTGCCTAATCCAGCTAGCACTTTTATTTTATTTCTCTATTTGCTTCTTTTATTGGTAAAGTAAGTTTCAAGTGCATGCACAGGTATGACCGAGAGAGCCAGGGTATAATAATTTGAAGCGTTTGCACCAGCGCTAATGAAGGACGAGAGTTATAGCAAAGATATGAAAGGGGGAGCGATAATAAATATGTGATATGGCAATAGTGACACCAAAATAAGCCACCTATTTATAAAACTGACATGGTAGAAATACTAAAGGTTAACTTCTGAAATTGTAGCCGATGTTAAAAAGATTCTCGTTGTCGGCAGGATTCGAACCTGCGCGGGGAGACCCCAATGGATTTCTAGTCCATCGCCTTAACCACTCGGCCACAACAACTGACTGCAAGGTGTGTGCACATAATCTGTATGCAAGTTTTCAAGGTGTCCCACAGCAAATTCCTGATATTCTGCAATGCACTTTTTAAAAATAAGGTTTTTTTCAGCAGGCACATTCTCTCCTAAAAACAAAAATTGCATTCGTATATCTCTAGTTTGGAATACCATAGGCTTGCATGCATACTCTCATGGGTCACTTAAGTTTTTTGGACCCTATTGCACTCTGTTTTCGTGCTGCTTTTAGTATATGTCCCATATTAAAGAAGTCTACCATCTTTGAGTATTTGAGGCTCCTTTGTAAGTGCTTTATATTTTTTCCTTGAAGAGCTATATAATAAAGGGGTCCGGGAAGGATTGCATTTATGGAAGATAAAAGAAGGCCCACTTGTCTCACCAAATGCTGTAGAGAAACCTGATGTTTTACTCATGTTATCCTTAGTTCGTTTTTGTTAGACCTTGCATTCTTAAGGTGGTCCCAACCCCACCTTATTGCTTTTCACCTCCGCATTTTGCTGTATCTTTTTGTTGGCCTTAGGACTCTGATCACTTTATCGCTACTAATCAGTGCTGAAGTGCACGTGCTTCTTCCCTAATCATGTGTATAATTGGAGTATACCTGACTGACAGATTTAATTTACTTGAAAGCCCCTTGTAAAGTGGTGTACCATATACCCAGGGACTGATTGTGCCGCCCAAAGAAATAGCATTTCAAACCTGTCTCAAGCCTGCTACTGCAGTGCCTGTGCTACAGTGTACTGCCACTTCGACTTGGCATTTAAAACTACTTGCCAAGCCTTAAACTCCAATTTTATTACATATCAGTAACCCCTAAGGTAGGCCCTAGGTAGTCCTAGGGGCATCATGCTATGTAAGTAAAAGGTAAGACATGTACTGTGGTAGTTTGTATGTCCTAGTAGTATCAAACAGTCTATTACATTTTTCACTACTGTGAGGTCTGCCCCTCTCATAGGTTAGCATTGGGTATTCCCTTATACTTTTTGGGGGGTAATTCCATATCAGAGAGGAGAAGCTTTATTTATTTATTGATAAATCCTATCTACTGGTGAGGTTGGATTTAATCTTACTATTGTATAAATGCCATTTTTAGAGAGTGAGCATTTCTCTGCACTTACTGCTCTATTTGCATTGAAACCTGTCTTCGATTGACGTCTGGATTGGGCTGCGAGACAGCTACATATGTGCATTCCCTGTAGACAGCCACAACACAGGTCACTCAACTGCAACTGCATTCATCTGCATTCTGATTGGCCTGGGGGAGAGCTCCGCTCCCCTTACCGCAAATATGTTCAAGAACGATAATTTATGTCAGTAAGTACAGTATACCTACATCTTATAGTCATGTGTGTTTAAATAATTTGTTGTTAGATCGTTTAAATATTGAAAAGGATCTGTTTTTAATAGACATTTTACAAAAACAACTGGTACATTTGGGAATTCTGTAAAGGAAAAACCCAACTGCCGTGACATTGCCAACCACAATGCCGTGACTCGGATTCGAACCGAGGTTGCTGCAGCCACAACGCAGAGTACTAACCACTATACGATCACGGCGAGCTACTTTGGCTCAATAACGTACAGTGACATGAAGAAATTATAATTCGGAACACTCAGGGCTACTCCTGTGATAGGCTGAATATGTTCATTGCTTCCTCATTCCTTATACAAAGGCTTTATCTCCTCAGTGGTTGATAGGCTGAAACCGTTTCCTGGCCGCCTGCTTGTGAACTGGCAGGAGTCAAAGATCACACATACACTGGTGGGCCTGTGATGGGACACCAATGCAGAGAAACACACCTGGCGCAGATATTCTATTCTGTTTATTAGACCTGCATCTCCCCTGTACCTCCTCAAGCCATCTGTATGTGAAGCAAGAAAGAGTTAAGGAACGGTCCATCTACACTTTTATTGGGAGGATGCTGCCGTGAGCTCCTCCCAGCTAATCACACAAACAGCAGTAAAGCAAGATAACTACACAGTTAGGGGGGACTGCATGGTTAGGTTTTTGAGGAATTATTGAAACTGACCTCAGTGACCCATAATCAGAGCTGTGGCTAATGACTGCATGCCTAATTATGATGAAGCAAGCACCATGGCTCGTAGGGGCCCCACAACACACTTTTCTTAGCTCATTGAATTAAAGTATAAACTTCTGCCATGTGTGAGTGGTAAAGGCTTGTTCATTTTGTTGCTTTTCAAATTCACGTCTGACAACAAGACGAAGGAACATTGGGGCATCAAGACGCTTTGGAAAGTAGCCACCAACCGCAGAGAAAGAGAGAAAGAGGGAAAAGACAGTATGAGGTGTGGAGAAAACAGCAGCAGGTACAAGGAGCTCAAATGAGATTAATGGCGCCTAAATAGAGCACGTAAAGGAACAGTTACAAATCTAAGAAAAGGGAAAGAAAAGACTAGGAAAAAACACAGAAAGAGCTTGTAGATGAAATTCTCTTCCAGGAACAGCAGGTTAAGAGAAATTACACAGGGAGCAGTTAAGCTTGTAACACGGGGGAGAATAGAAAAGAAAATGCAGTTTTATGAAGTGTGTTTGCCTAATCCAGCTAGCACTTTTAATTTATTTCTCTATTTGCTTCTTTTATTGGTAAAGTAAGTTTCAAGTGCATGCACAGGTATGACCGAGAGAGCCAGGGTATAATAATTTGAAGCGTTTGCACCAGCGCTAATGAAGGACGAGAGTTATAGCAAAGATATGAAAGGGGGAGCGATAATAAATATGTGATATGGCAATAGTGACACCAAAATAAGCCACCTATTTATAAAACTAACATGGAAGAAATACTAAAGGTTAACTTCTGAAATTGTAGCCGATGTTAAAAAGATTCTCGTTGTCGGCAGGATTCGAACCTGCGCGGGGAGACCCCAATGGATTTCTAGTCCATCGCCTTAACCACTCGGCCACAACAACTGACTGCAAGGTGTGTGCACATAATCTGTATGCAAGTTTTCAAGGTGTCCCACAGCAAATTCCTGATATTCTGCAATGAACTTTTTAAAAATAATGTTTTTTTCAGCAGGCACATTCTCTCCTAAAAACAAAAATTGCATGCGTATATCTCTAGTTTGGAATACCATAGGCTTGCATGCATACTCTCATGGGTCACTCAAGTTTTTTGGACCCTATTGCACTCTGTTTTCATGCTGCTTTTAGTATATGTCCCATATTAAAGAAGTCTACCATCTTTGAGTATTTGAGGCTCCTTTGTAAGTGCTTTATATTTTTTCCTTGAAGAGCTATATAATAAAGGGGTCCGGGAAGGATTGCATTTATGGAAGATAAAAGACGGCCCACTTGTCTCACCAAATGCTGTAGAGAAACCTGATGTTTTACTCATGTTATCCTTAGTTCGTTTTTGTTAGACCTTGCATTCTTAAGGTGGTCCCAACCCCACCTTATTGCTTTTCACCTCTGCATTTTGCTGTATCTTTTTGATGGCCTTAGGACTCTGATCACTTTATCGCTACTAATCAGTGCTGAAGTGCACGTGCTTCTTCCCTAATCATGTGTATAATTGGAGTATACCTGACTGACAGATTTAATTTACTTGAAAGCCCCTTGTAAAGTGGTATACCATATACCCAGGGACTGATTGTGCCGCCCAAAGAAATAGCATTTCAAACCTGTCTCAAGCCTGCTACTGCAGTGCCTGTGCTGCAGTGTACTGCCACTTCGATTTGGCATTTAAAACTACTTGCCAAGCCTTAAACTCCAATTTTATTACATATCAGTAACCCCTAAGGTAGGCCCTAGGTAGTCCTAGGGGCATCATGCTATGTAAGTAAAAGGTAAGACATGTACTGTGGTAGTTTGTATGTCCTAGTAGTATCAAACAGTCTATTACATTTTTCACTACTGTGAGGTCTGCCCCTCTCATAGGTTAGCATTGGGTATTCCCTTATACTTTTTGGGGGGTAATTCCATATCAGAGAGGAGAAGCTTTATTTATTTATTGATAAATTCTATCTACTGGTGAGGTTGGATTTAATCTTACTATTGTATAAATGCCATTTTTAGAGAGTGAGCATTTCTCTGCACTTACTGCTCTATTTGCATTGAAACCTGTCTTCAATTGACGTCTGGATTGGGCTGCGAGACAGCTACATATGTGCATTCCCTGTAGACAGCCACAACACAGGTCACTCAACTGCAACTGCATTCATCTGCATTCTGATTGGCCTGGGGGAGAGCTCCGCTCCCCTTACCGCAAATATGTTCAAGAACGATAATTTATGTCAGTAAGTACAGTATACCTACATCTTATAATCATGTGTGTTTAAATAATTTGTTGTTAGATCATTTAAATATTGAAAAGGATCTGTTTTTAATAGACATTTTACAAAAACAACTGGTACATTTGGGAATTCTGTAAAGGAAAATCCCAACTGCCGTGACATTGCCAACCACAATGCCGTGACTCAGATTCGAACCGAGGTTACTGCGGCCACAACGCAGAGTACTAACCACTATACGATCACGGCGAGCTACTTGGGCTCAATAACGTACAGTGACATGAAGAAAATATAATTCGGAACACTCAGGGCTACTCCTGTGATAGGCTGAATGTGTTCATTGCTTCCTCATTCCTTATACAAAGGCTTTATCTCCTCAGTGGTTGATAGGCTGAAACCGTTTCCTGGCCGCCTGCTTGTGAACTGGCAGGAGTCAAAGATCACACATACACTGGTGGGCCTGTGATGGGACACCAATGCAGAGAAACACACCTGGCGCAGATATTCTATTCTGTTTATTAGACCTGCATCTCCCCTGTACCTCCTCAAGCCATCTGTATGTGAAGCAAGAAAGAGTTAAGGAACGGTCCATCTACACTTTTATTGGGAGGATGCTGCCGTGAGCTCCTCCCAGCTAATCACACAAACAGCAGTAAAGCAAGATAACTACACAGTTAGGGGGGACTGCATGGTTAGGTTTTTGAGGAATTATTGAAACTGACCTCAGTGACCCATAATCAGAGCTGTGGCTAATGACTACATGCCTAATTATGATGAAGCAAGCACCATGGCTCGTAGGGGCCCCACAACACACTTTTCTTAGCTCATTGAATTAAAGTATAAACTTCTGCCATGTGTGAGTGGTAAAGGCTTGTTAATTTTGTTGCTTTTCAAATTCACGTCTGACAACAAGACGAAGGAACATTGGGGCATCAGACGCTTTGGAAAGTAGCCACCAAC
>NW_028244321.1:1467500-1482500 GCF_964263255.1 Lissotriton vulgaris | reverse complement strand
TTAGACCTGCATCTCCCCTGTACCTCCTCAAGCCATCTGTATGTGAAGCAAGAAAGAGTTAAGGAACGGTTCATCTACACTTTTATTGGGAGGATGCTGCCATGAGCTCCTCCCAGCTAATCACACAAACAGCAGTAAAGCAAGATAACTACACAGTTAGGGGGGACTGCATGGTTAGGTTTTTGAGGAATTATTGAAACTGACCTCAGTGACCCATAATCAGAGCTGTGGCTAATGACTGCATGCCTAATTATGATGAAGCAAGCACCATGGCTCGTAGGGGCCCCACAACACACTTTTCTTAGCTCATTGAATTAAAGTATAAACTTCTGCCATGTGTGAGTGGTAAAGGCTTGTTCATTTTGTTGCTTTTCAAATTCACGTCTGACAACAAGACGAAGGAACATTGGGGCATCAGACGCTTTGGAAAGTAGCCACCAACCGCAGAGAAAGAGAGAAAGAGGGAAAAGACAGTATGAGGTGTGGAGAAAACAGCAGCAGGTACAAGGAGCTCAAATGAGATTAATGGCGCCTAAATAGAGCACGTAAAGGAACAGTTACAAATCTAAGAAAAGGGAAGGAAAAGACTAGGAAAAAACACAGAAAGAGCTTGTAGATGAAATTCTCTTCCAGGAACAGCAGGTTAAGAGAAATTACACAGGGAGCAGTTAAGCTTGTAACACGGGGGAGAATAGAAAAGAAAATGCAGTTTTATGAAGTGTGTTTGCCTAATCCAGCTAGCACTTTTAATTTATTTCTCTATTTGCTTCTTTTATTGGTAAAGTAAGTTTCAAGTGCATGCACAGGTATGACCGAGAGAGCCAGGGTATAATAATTTGAAGCGTTTGCACCAGCGCTAATGAAGGACGAGAGTTATAGCAAAGATATGAAAGGGGGAGCGATAATAAATATGTGATATGGCAATAGTGACACCAAAATAAGCCACCTATTTATAAAACTAACATGGAAGAAATACTAAAGGTTAACTTCTGAAATTGTAGCCGATGTTAAAAAGATTCTCGTTGTCGGCAGGATTCGAACCTGCGCGGGGAGACCCCAATGGATTTCTAGTCCATCGCCTTAACCACTCGGCCACAACAACTGACTGCAAGGTGTGTGCACATAATCTGTATGCAAGTTTTCAAGGTGTCCCACAGCAAATTCCTGATATTCTGCAATGAACTTTTTAAAAATAATGTTTTTTTCAGCAGGCACATTCTCTCCTAAAAACAAAAATTGCATGCGTATATCTCTAGTTTGGAATACCATAGGCTTGCATGCATACTCTCATGGGTCACTCAAGTTTTTTGGACCCTATTGCACTCTGTTTTCATGCTGCTTTTAGTATATGTCCCATATTAAAGAAGTCTACCATCTTTGAGTATTTGAGGCTCCTTTGTAAGTGCTTTATATTTTTTCCTTGAAGAGCTATATAATAAAGGGGTCCGGGAAGGATTGCATTTATGGAAGATAAAAGACGGCCCACTTGTCTCACCAAATGCTGTAGAGAAACCTGATGTTTTACTCATGTTATCCTTAGTTCGTTTTTGTTAGACCTTGCATTCTTAAGGTGGTCCCAACCCCACCTTATTGCTTTTCACCTCCGCATTTTGCTGTATCTTTTTGATGGCCTTAGGACTCTGATCACTTTATCGCTACTAATCAGTGCTGAAGTGCACGTGCTTCTTCCCTAATCATGTGTATAATTGGAGTATACCTGACTGACAGATTTATTTACTTGAAAGCCCCTTGTAAAGTGGTATACCATATACCCAGGGACTGATTGTGCCGCCCAAAGAAATAGCATTTCAAACCTGTCTCAAGCCTGCTACTGCAGTGCCTGTGCTGCAGTGTACTGCCACTTCGATTTGGCATTTAAAACTACTTGCCAAGCCTTAAACTCCAATTTTATTACATATCAGTAACCCCTAAGGTAGGCCCTAGGTAGTCCTAGGGGCATCATGCTATGTAAGTAAAAGGTAAGACATGTACTGTGGTAGTTTGTATGTCCTAGTAGTATCAAACAGTCTATTACATTTTTCACTACTGTGAGGTCTGCCCCTCTCATAGGTTAGCATTGGGTATTCCCTTATACTTTTTGGGGGGTAATTCCATATCAGAGAGGAGAAGCTTTATTTATTTATTGATAAATCCTATCTACTGGTGAGGTTGGATTTAATCTTACCATTGTATAAATGCCATTTTTAGAGAGTGAGCATTTCTCTGCACTTACTGCTCTATTTGCATTGAAACCTGTCTTCGATTGACGTCTGGATTGGGCTGCGAGACAGCTACATATGTGCATTCCCTGTAGACAGCCACAACACAGGTCACTCAACTGCAACTGCATTCATCTGCATTCTGATTGGCCTGGGGGAGAGCTCCGCTCCCCTTACCGCAAATATGTTCAAGAACGATAATTTATGTCAGTAAGTACAGTATACCTACATCTTATAATCATGTGTGTTTAAATAATTTGTTGTTAGATCGTTTAAATATTGAAAAGGATCTGTTTTTAATAGACATTTTACAAAAACAACTGGTACATTTGGGAATTCTGTAAAGGAAAAACCCAACTGCCGTGACATTGCCAACCACAATGCCGTGACTCGGATTCGAACCGAGGTTGCTGCGGCCACAACGCAGAGTACTAACCACTATACGATCACGGCAAGCTACTTGGGCTCAATAACGTACAGTGACATGAAGAAATTATAATTCGGAACACTCAGGGCTACTCCTGTGATAGGCTGAATGTGTTCATTGCTTCCTCATTCCTTATACAAAGGCTTTATCTCCTCAGTGGTTGATAGGCTGAAACCGTTTCCTGGCCGCCTGCTTGTGAACTGGCAGGAGTCAAAGATCACACATACACTGGTGGGCCTGTGATGGGACACCAATGCAGAGAAACACACCTGGCGCAGATATTCTATTCTGTTTATTAGACCTGCATCTCCCCTGTACCTCCTCAAGCCATCTGAATGTGAAGCAAGAAAGAGTTAAGGAACGGTCCATCTACACTTTTATTGGGAGGATGCTGCTGTGAGCTCCTCCCAGCTAATCACACAAACAGCAGTAAAGCAAGATAACTACACAGTTAGGGGGGACTGCATGGTTAGGTTTTTGAGGAATTATTGAAACTGACCTCAGTGACCCATAATCAGAGCTGTGGCTAATGACTGCATGCCTAATTATGATGAAGCAAGCACCATGGCTCGTAGGGGCCCCACAGCACACTTTTCTTAGCTCATTGAATTAAAGTATAAACTTCTGCCATGTGTGAGTGGTAAAGGCTTGTTAATTTTGTTGCTTTTCAAATTCACGTCTGACAACAAGACGAAGGAACATTGGGGCATCAGACGCTTTGGAAAGTAGCCACCAACCGCAGAGAAAGAGAGAAAGAGGGAAAAGACAGTATGAGGTGTGGAGAAAACAGCAGCAGGTACAAGGAGCTCAAATGAGATTAATGGCGCCTAAGTAGAGCACGTAAAGGAACAGTTACAAATCTAAGAAAAGGGAAAAAAAAGACTAGGAAAAAACACAGAAAGAGCTTGCAGATGAAATTCTCTTCCAGGAACAGCAGGTTAGGAGAAATTACACAGGGAGCAGTTAAGCTTGTAACACGGGGAAGAATAGAAAAGAAAATGCAGTTTTATGAAGTGTGTTTGCCTAATCCAGCTAGCACTTTTATTTTATTTCTCTATTTGCTTCTTTTATCGGTAAAGTAAGTTTCAAGTGCATGCACAGGTATGACCGAGAGAGCCAGGGTATAATAATTTGAAGCGTTTGCACCAGCGCTAATGAAGGACGAGAGTTATAGCAAAGATATGAAAGGGGGAGCGATAATAAATATGTGATATGGCAATAGTGACACCAAAATAAGCCACCTATTTATAAAACTGACATGGAAGAAATACTAAAGGTTAACTTCTGAAATTGTAGCCGATGTTAAAAAGTTTCTCGTTGTCGGCTGGATTCGAACCTGCGCGGGGAGATCCCAATGGATTTCTAGTCCATCGCCTTAACCACTCGGCCACAACAACTGACTGTAAGGTGTGTGCACATAATCTGTATGCAAGTTTTCAAGGTGTCCCAGAGCAAATTCCTGATATTCTGCAATGCACTTTTTAAAAATAATATTTTTTTCAGCAGGCACATTCTCTCCTAAAAACAAAAATAGCATGCGTATATCTCTAGTTTGGAATACCATAGGCTTGCATGCATACTCTCATGGGTCACTCAAGTTTTTTGGACCCTATTTCACTCTGTTTTCGTGCTGCTTTTAGTATATGGCCCATATTACAGAAGTCTACCATTTTTGAGTATTTGAGGCTCCTTTGTAAGTGCTTTATATTTTTTCCTGGAAGAGCTATATAATAAAGGGGTCCGGGAAGGATTGCATTTATGGAAGATAAAAGAAGGCCCACTTGTCTCACCAAATGCTGTAGAGAAACCTGATGTTTTACTCATGTTATCCTTAGTTCGTTTTATTTTAGACCTTGCATTCTTAAGGTGGTCCCAACCCCACCTTATTGCTTTTCACCTCCGCATTTTGCTGTATCTTTTTGTTGGCCTTAGGACTCTGATCACTTTATCGCTACTAATCAGTGCTGAAGTGCACGTGCTTCTTCCCTAATCATGTGTATAATTAGAGTATACCTGACTGACAGATTTAATTTACTTGAAAGCCCCTTGTAAAGTGGTATACCATATACCCAGGGACTGATTGTGCCGCCGAAAGAAATAGCATTTCAAACCTGTCTCAAGCCTGCTACTGCAGTGCCTGTGCTGCAGTGTACTGCCACTTCGACTTGGCATTTAAAACTACTTGCCAAGCCTTAAACTCCAATTTTATTACATATCAGTAACCCCTAAGGTAGGCCCTAGGTAGTCCTAGGGGCATCATGCTATGTAAGTAAAAGGTAAGACATGTACTGTGGTAGTTTGTATGTCCTAGTAGTATCAAACAGTCTATTACATTATTCACTACTGTGAGGTCTGCCCCTCTCATAGGTTAGCATTGGGTATTCCCTTATACTTTTTGGGGGGTAATTCCATATCAGAGAGGAGAAGCTTTATTTATTTATTGATAAATCCTATCTACTGGTGAGGTTGGATTTAATCTTACTATTGTATAAATGCCATTTTTAGAGAGTGAGCATTTCTCTGCACTTACTTCTCTATTTGCATTGAAACCTGTCTTCGATTGACGTCTGGATTGGGCTGCGAGACAGCTACATATGTGCATTCCCTGTAGACAACCACAACACAGGTCACTCAACTGCAACTGCATTCATCTGCATTCTGATTGGCCTGGGGGAGAGATCCGCTCCCCTTACCGCAAATATGTTCAAGAACGATAATTTATGTCAGTAAGTACAGTATACCTACATCTTATAATCATGTGTGTTTAAATAATTTGTCGTTAGATCGTTTAAATATTGAAAAGGATCTGTTTTTAATAGACATTTTACAAAAACAACTGGTACATTTGGGAATTCTGTAAAGAAAAAACCCAACTGCCGTGACATTGCCAACCACAATGCCGTGACTCGGATTCGAACCGAGGTTGCTGCGGCCACAACGCAGAGTACTAACCACTATACGATCACGTCGATCTACTTCGGCTCAATAACGTACAGTGACATGAAGAAATTATAATTCGGAACACTCAGGGCTACTCCTGTGATAGGCTGAATGTGTTCATTGCTTCCTCATTCCTTATACAAAGGCTTTATCTCCTCAGTGGTTGATAGGCTGAAACCGTTTCCTGGCCGCCTGCTTGTGAACTGGCAGGAGTCACAGATCACACATACACTGGTGGGCCTGTGATGGGACACCAATGCAGAGAAACACACCTGGCGCAGATATTCTATTCTGTTTATTAGACCTGCATCTCCCCTGTACCTCCTCAAGCCATCTGTATGTGAAGCAAGAAAGAGTTAAGGAACGGTCCATCTACACTTTTATTGGGAGGATGCTGCCGTGAGCTCCTCCCAGCTAATCACACAAACAGCAGTAAAGCAAGATAACTACACAGTTAGGGGGGACTGCATGGTTAGGTTTTTGAGGAATTATTGAAACTGACCTCAGTGACCCATAATCAGAGCTGTGGCTAATGACTGCATGCCTAATTATGATGAAGCAAGCACCATGGCTCGTAGGGGCCCCACAACACACTTTTCTTAGCTCATTGAATTAAAGTATAAACTTCTGCCATGTGTGAGTGGTAAAGGCTCGTTAATTTTGTTGCTTTTCAAATTCACGTCTGACAACAAGACGAAGGAACAATGGGGCATCAGACACTTTGGAAAGTAGCCACCAACCGCAGAGAAAGAGAGAAAGAGGGAAAAGACAGTATGAGGTGTGGAGAAAACAGCAGCAGGTACAAGGAGCTCAAATGAGATTAATGGCGCCTAACTAGAGCACATAAAGGAACAGTTACAAATCTAAGAAAAGGGAAAGAAAAGACTAGGAAAAAACACAGAAAGAGCTTGTAGATGAAATTCTCTTCCAGGAACAGCAGGTTAAGAGAAATTACACAGGGAGCAGTTAAGCTTGTAACACGGGGAGAATAGAAAAGAAAATAAAGTTTTATGAAGTGTGTTTGCCTAATCCAGCTAGCACTTTTATTTTATTTCTCTATTTGCTTCTTTTATTGGTAAAGTAAGTTTCAAGTGCATGCACAGGTATGACCGAGAGAGCCAGGGTATAATAATTTGAAGCGTTTGCACCAGCGCTAATGAAGGACGAGAGTTAAAGCAAAGATATGAAAGGGGGAGCGATAATAAATATGTGATATGGCAATAGTGACACCAAAATAAGCCACCTATTTATAAAACTAACATGGAAGAAATACTAAAGGTTAACTTCTGAAATTGTAGCCGATGTTAAAAAGATTCTCGTTGTCGGCAGGATTCGAACCTGCGCGGGGAGACCCCAATGGATATCTAGTCCATCGCCTTAACCACTCGGCCACAACAACTGACTGCAAGGTGTGTGCACATAATCTGTATGCAAGTTTTCAAGGTGTCCCACAGCAAATTCCTGATATTCTGCAATGAACTTTTTAAAAATAATGTTTTTTTCAGCAGGCACATTCTCTCCTAAAAACAAAAATTGCATGCGTATATCTCTAGTTTGGAATACCATAGGCTTGCATGCATACTCTCATGGGTCACTCAAGTTTTTTGGACCCTATTGCACTCTGTTTTCATGCTGCTTTTAGTATATGTCCCATATTAAAGAAGTCTACCATCTTTGAGTATTTGAGGCTCCTTTGTAAGTGCTTTATATTTTTTCCTTGAAGAGCTATATAATAAAGGGGTCCGGGAAGGATTGCATTTATGGAAGATAAAAGAAGGCCCACTTGTCTCACCAAATGCTGTAGAGAAACCTGATGTTTTACTCATGTTATCCTTAGTTCGTTTTTGTTAGACCTTGCATTCTTAAGGTGGTCCCAACCCCACCTTATTGCTTTTCACCTCCCCATTTTGCTGTATCTTTTTGTTGGCCTTAGGACTCTGATCACTTTATCGCTACTAATCAGTGCTGAAGTGCACGTGCTTCTTCCCTAATCATGTGTATAATTGGAGTATACCTGACTGACAGATTTAATTTACTTGAAAGCCCCTTGTAAAGTGGTATACCATATACCCAGGGACTGATTGTGCCGCCCAAAGAAATAGCATTTCAAACCTGTCTCAAGCCTGCTACTGCAGTGCCTGTGCTGCAGTCTACTGCCACTTCGACTTGGCATTTAAAACTACTTGCCAAGCCTTAAACTCCAATTTTATTACATATCAGTAACCCCTAAGGTAGGCCCTAGGTAGTCCTAGGGGCATCATGCTATGTAAGTAAAAGGTAAGACATGTACTGTGGTAGTTTGTATGTCCTAGTAGTATCAAACAGTCTATTACATTTTTCACTACTGTGAGGTCTGCCCCTCTCATAGGTTAGCATTGGGTATTCCCTTATACTTTTTGGGGGGTAATTCCATATCAGAGAGGAGAAGCTTTATTTATTTATTGATAAATCCTATCTACTGGTGAGGTTGGATTTAATCTTACTATTGTATAAATGCCATTTTTAGAGAGTGAGCATTTCTCTGCACTTACTGCTCTATTTGCATTGAAACCTGTCTTCGATTGACGTCTGGATTGGGCTGCGAGACAGCTACATATGTGCATTCCCTGTAGACAGCCACAACACAGGTCACTCAACTGCAACTGCATTCATCTGCATTCTGATTGGCCTGGGGAGAGGTCCGCTCCCCTTACCGCAAATATGTTCAAGAACGATAATTTATGTCAGTAAGTACAGTATACCTACATCTTATAATCATGTGTGTTTAAATAATTTGTCGTTAGATCGTTTAAATATTGAAAAGGATCTGTTTTTAATAGACATTTTACAAAAACAACTGGTACATTTGGGAATTCTGTAAAGGAAAAACCCAACTGCCGTGACATTGCCAACCACAATGCCGTGACTCGGATTCGAACCGAGGTTGCTGCGGCCACAACGCAGACTACTAACCACTATACGATCACGGCGAGCTACTTGGGCTCAATAACGTACAGTGACATGAAGAAATTATAATTCGGAACACTCAGGGCTACTCCTGTGATAGGCTGAATGTGTTCATTGCTTCCTCATTCCTTATACAAAGGCTTTATCTCCTCAGTGGTTGATAGGCTGAAACAGTTTCCTGGCCGCCTGCTTGTGAACTGGCAGGAGTCAAAGATCACACATACACTGGTGGGCCTGTGATGGGACACCAATGCAGAGAAACACACCTGGCGCAGATATTCTATTCTGTTTATTAGACCTGCATCTCCCCTGTACCTCCTCAAGCCATCTGTATGTGAAGCAAGAAAGAGTTAAGGAACGGTTCATCTACACTTTTATTGGGAGGATGCTGCCGTGAGCTCCTCTCAGCTAATCACACAAACAGCAGTAAAGCAAGATGACTACACAGTTAGGGGGGACTGCATGGTTAGGTTTTTGAGGAATTATTGAAACTGACCTCAGTGACCCATAATCAGAGCTGTGGCTAATGACTGCATGCCTAATTATGATGAAGCAAGCACCATGGCTCGTAGGGGCCCCACAACACACTTTTCTAAGCTCATTGAATTAAAGTATAAACTTCTGCCATGTGTGAGTGGTAAGGGCTCGTTAATTTTGTTGCTTTTCAAATTCACGTCTGACAACAAGACGAAGGAACAATGGGGCATCAGACACTTTGGAAAGTAGCCACCAACCGCAGAGAAAGAGAGAAAGAGGGAAAAGACAGTATGAGGTGTGGAGAAAACAGCAGCAGGTACAAGGAGCTCAAATGAGATTAATGGCGCCTAAATAGAGCACATAAAGGAACAGTTACAAATCTAAGAAAAGGGAAAGAAAAGACTAGGAAAAAACACAGAAAGAGCTTGTAGATGAAATTCTCTTCCAGGAACAGCAGGTTAAGAGAAATTACACAGGGAGCAGTTAAGCTTGTAACTCGGGGAGAATAGAAAAGAAAATGCAGTTTTATGAAGTGTGTTTGCCTAATTCAGCTAGTACTTTTATTTTATTTCTCTATTTGCTTCTTTTATTGGTAAAGTAAGTTTCAAGGGCATGCACAGGTATGACCGAGAGAGCCAGGGTATAATAATTTGAAGCGTTTGCACCAGCGCTAATGAAGGACGAGAGTTATAGCAAAGATATGAAAGGGGGAGCGATAATAAATATGTGATATGGCAATAGTGACACCAAAATAAGCCACCTATTTATAAAACTGACATGGAAGAAAAACTAAAGGTTAACTTCTGAAATTGTAGCCGATGTTAAAAAGATTCTCGTTGTCGGCAGGATTCGAACCTGCGCGGGGAGACCCCAATGGATTTCTAGTCCATCGACTTAACCACTCGGCCACAACAACCGACTGTAAGGCGTGTGCACATAATCTGTATGCAAGTTTTCAAGGTGTCCCACAGCAAATTCCTGATATTCTGCAATGCACTTTTAAAAAATAATGTTTTTTTCAGCAGGCACATTCTCTCCTGAAAACAAAAATTGCATGCGTTTATCTCTAGTTTGGAATACCATAGGCTTGCATGCATACTCTCATGGGTCACTCAAGTTTTTTGGACCCTATTGCACTCTGTTTTCATGCTGCTTTTAGTATATGTCCCATATTAAAGAAGTCTACCATCTTTGAGTATTTGAGGCTCCTTTGTAAGTGCTTTATATTTTTTCCTTGAAGAGCTATATAATAAAGGGGTCCGGGAAGGATTGCATTTATGGAAGATAAAAGAAGGCCCACTTGTCTCACCAAATGCTGTAGAGAAACCTGATGTTTTACTCATGTTATCCTTAGTTCGTTTTTGTTAGACCTTGCATTCTTAAGGTGGTCCCAACCCCACCTTATTGCTTTTCACCTCCCCATTTTGCTGTATCTTTTTGTTGGCCTTAGGACTCTGATCACTTTATCGCTACTAATCAGTGCTGAAGTGCACGTGCTTCTTCCCTAATCATGTGTATAATTGGAGTATACCTGACTGACAGATTTAATTTACTTGAAAGCCCCTTGTAAAGTGGTATACCATATACCCAGGGACTGATTGTGCCGCCCAAAGAAATAGCATTTCAAACCTGTCTCAAGCCTGCTACTGCAGTGCCTGTGCTGCAGTGTACTGCCACTTCGACTTGGCATTTAAAACTACTTGCCAAGCCTTAAACTCCAATTTTATTACATATCAGTAACCCCTAAGGTAGGCCCTAGGTAGTCCTAGGGGCATCATGCTATGTAAGTAAAAGGTAAGACATGTACTGTGGTAGTTTGTATGTCCTAGTAGTATCAAACAGTCTATTACATTTTTCACTACTGTGAGGTCTGCCCCTCTCATAGGTTAGCATTGGGTATTCCCTTATACTTTTTGGGGGGTAATTCCATATCAGAGAGGAGAAGCTTTATTTATTTATTGATATATCCTATCTACTGGTGAGGTTGGATTTAATCTTACTATTGTATAAATGCCATTTTTAGAGAGTGAGCATTTCTCTGCACTTACTGCTCTATTTGCATTGAAACCTGTCTTCGATTGACGTCTGGATTGGGCTGCGAGACAGCTACATATGTGCATTCCCTGTAGACAGCCACAACACAGGTCACTCAACTGCAACTGCATTCATCTGCATTCTGATTGGCCTGGGGAGAGGTCCGCTCCCCTTACCGCAAATATGTTCAAGAACGATAATTTATGTCAGTAAGTACAGTATACCTACATCTTATAATCATGTGTGTTTAAATAATTTGTCGTTAGATCGTTTAAATATTGAAAAGGATCTGTTTTTAATAGACATTTTACAAAAACAACTGGTACATTTGGGAATTCTGTAAAGGAAAAACCCAACTGCCGTGACATTGCCAACCACAATGCCGTGACTCGGATTCGAACCGAGGTTGCTGCGGCCACAACGCAGACTACTAACCACTATACGATCACGGCGAGCTACTTGGGCTCAATAACGTACAGTGACATGAAGAAATTATAATTCGGAACACTCAGGGCTACTCCTGTGATAGGCTGAATGTGTTCATTGCTTCCTCATTCCTTATACAAAGGCTTTATCTCCTCAGTGGTTGATAGGCTGAAACCGTTTCCTGGCCGCCTGCTTGTGAACTGGCAGGAGTCAAAGATCACACATACACTGGTGGGCCTGTGATGGGACACCAATGCAGAGAAACACACCTGGCGCAGATATTCTATTCTGTTTATTAGACCTGCATCTCCCCTGTACCTCCTCAAGCCATCTGTATGTGAAGCAAGAAAGAGTTAAGGAACGGTTCATCTACACTTTTATTGGGAGGATGCTGCCGTGAGCTCCTCTCAGCTAATCACACAAACAGCAGTAAAGCAAGATGACTACACAGTTAGGGGGGACTGCATGGTTAGGTTTTTGAGGAATTATTGAAACTGACCTCAGTGACCCATAATCAGAGCTGTGGCTAATGACTGCATGCCTAATTATGATGAAGCAAGCACCATGGCTCGTAGGGGCCCCACAACACACTTTTCTTAGCTCATTGAATTAAAGTATAAACTTCTGCCATGTGTGAGTGGTAAAGGCTCGTTAATTTTGTTGCTTTTCAAATTCACGTCTGACAACAAGACGAAGGAACAATGGGGCATCAGACACTTTGGAAAGTAGCCACCAACCGCAGAGAAAGAGAGAAAGAGGGAAAAGACAGTATGAGGTGTGGAGAAAACAGCAGCAGGTACAAGGAGCTCAAATGAGATTAATGGCGCCTAACTAGAGCACATAAAGGAACAGTTACAAATCTAAGAAAAGGGAAAGAAAAGACTAGGAAAAAACACAGAAAGAGCTTGTAGATGAAATTCTCTTCCAGGAACAGCAGGTTAAGAGAAATTACACAGGGAGCAGTTAAGCTTGTAACTCGGGGAGAATAGAAAAGAAAATGCAGTTTTATGAAGTGTGTTTGCCTAATTCAGCTAGTACTTTTATTTTATTTCTCTATTTGCTTCTTTTATTGGTAAAGTAAGTTTCAAGTGCATGCACAGGTATGACCGAGAGAGCCAGGGTATAATAATTTGAAGCGTTTGCACCAGCGCTAATGAAGGACGAGAGTTATAGCAAAGATATGAAAGGGGGAGCGATAATAAATATGTGATATGGCAATAGTGACACCAAAATAAGCCACCTATTTATAAAACTGACATGGAAGAAAAACTAAAGGTTAACTTCTGAAATTGTAGCCGATGTTAAAAAGATTCTCGTTGTCGGCAGGATTCGAACCTGCGCGGGGAGACCCCAATGGATTTCTAGTCCATCGCCTTAACCACTCGGCCACAACAACTGACTGTAAGGCCTGTGCACATAATCTGTATGCAAGTTTTCAAGGTGTCCCACAGCAAATTCCTGATATTCTACAATGCACTTTTTAAAAATAATGTTTTTTTCAGCAGGCACATTCTCTCCTAAAAACAAAAATTGCATGCGTATATCTCTAGTTTGGAATACCATAGGCTTGCATGCATACTCTCATGGGTCACTCAAGTTTTTTGGACCCTATTGCACTCTGTTTTCGTGCTGCTTTTAGTATATGGCCCATATTACAGAAGTCTACCATCTTTGAGTATTTGAGGCTCCTTTGTAAGTGCTTTATAGTTTTTTCCTTGAAGAGCTATATAATAAAGGGGTCCGGGAAATATTGCATTTATGGAAGATAGAAGAAGGCCCATTTGTCTCACCAAATGCTGTAGAGAAACCTGATGTTTTACTCATGTTATCCTTAGTTCGTTTTTGTTAGACCTTGCATTCTTAAGGTGGTCCCAACCCCACCTTATTGCTTTTCACCTCCGCATTTTGCTGTATCTTTTTGTTGGCCTTAGGACTCTGATCACTTTATCGCTACTAATCAGTGCTGAAGTGCACGTGCTTCTTCCCTAATCATGTGTATAATTGGAGTATACCTGACTGACAGATTTAATTTACTTGAAAGCCCCTTGTAAAGTGGTATACCATATACCCAGGGACTGATTGTGCCGCCCAAAGAAATAGCATTTCAAACCTGTCTCAAGCCTGCTACTGCAGTGCCTGTGCTGCAGTGTACTGCCACTTCGACTTGGCATTTAAAACTACTTGCCAAGCCTTAAACTCCAATTTTATTACATATCAGTAACCCCTAAGGTAGGCCCTAGGTAGTCCTAGGGGCATCATGCTATGTAAGTAAAAGGTAAGACATGTACTGTGGTAGTTTGTATGTCCTAGTAGTATCAAACAGTCTATTACATTTTTCACTACTGTGAGATCTGCCCCTCTCATAGGTTAGCATTGGGTATTCCCTTATACTTTTTGGGGGGTAATTCCATATCAGAGAGGAGAAGCTTTATTTATTTATTGATAAATCCTATCTACTAGTGAGGTTGGATTTAACCTTACTATTGTATGAATGCCATTTTTAGAGAGTGAGCATTTCTCTGCACTTACTGCTCTATTTGCATGAAAACCTGTCTTCAATTGACGTCTGGATTGGGCTGCGAGACAGCTACATATGTGCATTCCCTGTAGACAGCCACAACACAGGTCACTCAACTGCAACTGCATTCATCTGCATTCTGATTGGCCTGGGGAGAGCTCCGCTCCCCTTACCGCAAATATATTCAAGAACGATAATTTATGTCAGTAAGTACAGTATACCTACATCTTATAATCATGTGTGTTTAAATAATTTGTCGTTAGATCGTTTAAATATTGAAAAGGATCTGTTTTTAATAGACATTTTACAAAAACAACTGGTACATTTGGGAATTCTGTAAAGGAAAAACCCAACTGCCGTGACATTGCCAACCACAATGCCGTGACTCGGATTCGAACCGAGGTTGCAGCGGCCACAACGCAGAGTACTAACCACTATACGATCACGGCGAGCTACTTGGGCTCAATAACGTACAGTGACATGAAGAAATTATAATTCGGAACACTCAGGGCTACTCCTGTGATAGGCTGAATGTGTTCATTGCTTCCTCATTCCTTATACAAAGGCTTTATCTCCTCAGTGGTTGATAGGCTGAAACCGTTTCCTGGCCGCCTGCTTGTGAACTGGCAGGAGTCAAAGATCACACATACACTGGTGGGCCTGTGATGGGACACCTATGCAGAGAAACACACCTGGCGCAGATATTCTATTCTGTTTATTAGACCTGCATCTCCCCTGTACCTCCTCAAGCCATCTGTATGTGAAGCAAGAAAGAGTTAAGGAACGGTCCATCTACTCTTTTATTGGGAGGATGCTGCGCTGAGCTCCTCCCAGCTAATCACACAAACAGCAGTAAAGCAAGATAACTACACAGTTAGGGGGGACTGCATGGTTAGGTTTTTGAGGAATTATTGAAACTGACCTCAGTGACCCATAATCAGAGATGTGGCTAATGACTGCATGCTTATTATGATGAAGCAAGCACCATGGCTCGTAGGGGCCCCACAACACAC
>NW_028244321.1:1432500-1462500 GCF_964263255.1 Lissotriton vulgaris | reverse complement strand
ATTGGCCTGGGGGAGAGGTCTGCTCCCCTTACCGCAAATATGTTCAAGAACGATAATTTATGTCAGTAAGTACAGTATACCTACATCTTATAATCATGTGTGTTTAAATAATTTGTCGTTAGATCATTTAAATATTGAAAAGGATCTGTTTTTAATAGACATTTTACAAAAACAACTGGTACATTTGGGAATTCTGTAAAGGAAAAACCCAACTGCCGTGACATTGCCAACCACAATGCCGTGCCTCGGATTCGAACCGAGGTTGCTGCGGCCACAACGCAGAGTACTAACCACTATACGATCACGGCGAGCTACTTGGGCTCAATAACGTACAGTGACATGAAGAAATTATAATTCGGAACACTCAGGGCTACTCCTGTGATAGGCTGAATGTGTTCATTGCTTCCTCATTCCTTATACAAAGGCTTTATCTCCTCAGTGGTTGATAGGCTGAAACCGTTTCCTGGCCGCCTGCTTGTGAACTGGCAGGAGTCAATGATCACACATACACTGGTGGGCCTGTGATGGGACACCAATGCAGAGAAACACACCTGGCGCAGATATTCTATTCTGTTTATTAGACCTGCATCTCCCCTGTACCTCCTCAAGCCATCTGTATGTGAAGCAAGAAAGAGTTAAGGAACGGTCCATCTACACTTTTATTGGGAGGATGCTGCCGTGAGCTCCTCCCAGCTAATCACACAAACAGCAGTAAAGCAAGATAACTACACAGTTAGGGGGGACTGCATGGTTAGGTTTTTGATGAATTATTGAAACTGACCTCAGTGACCCATAATCAGAGCTGTGGCTAATGACTGCATGCCTAATTATGATGAAGCAAGCACCATGGCTCGTAGGGGCCCCACAACACACTTTTCTTAGCTCATTGAATTAAAGTATAAACTTCTGCCATGTGTGAGTGGTAAAGGCTCGTTAATTTTGTTGCTTTTCAAATTCACGTCTGACAACAAGACGAAGGAACATTGGGGCATCAGACGCTTTGGAAAGTAGCCACCAACCGCAGAGAAAGAGAGAAAGAGGGAAAAGACAGTATGAGGTGTGGAGAAAACAGCAGCAGGTACAAGGAGCTCAAATGAGATTAATGGCGCCTAAATAGAGCACGTAAAGAAACAGTTACAAATCTAAGAAAAGGGAAAGAAAAGACTAGGAAAAAACACAGAAAGAGCTTGTAGATGAAATTCTCTTCCAGGAACAGCAGGTTAAGAGAAATTACACAGGGAGCAGTTAAGCTTGTAAGACGGGGGAGAATAGAAAAGAAAATGCAGTTTTATGAAGTGCGTTTGCCTAATCCAGCTAGCACTTTTATTTTATTTCTCTATTTGCTTCTTTTATTGGTAAAGTAAGTTTCAAGTGCATGCACAGGTATGACCGAGAGAGCCAGGGTATAATAATTTGAAGCGTTTGCACCAGCGCTAATGAAGCACGAGAGTTATAGCAAAGATATGAAAGGGGGAGCGATAATAAATATGTGATATGGCAATAGTGACACCAAAATAAGCCACCTATTTATAAAACTGACATGGAAGAAATACTAAAGGTTAACTTCTGAAATTGTAGCCGATGTTAAAAAGATTCTCGTTGTCGGCAGGATTCGAACCTGCGCGGGGAGACCCCAATGGATTTTTAGTCCATCGCCTTAACCACTCGGCCACAACAACTGACTGTAAGGTGTGTGCACATAATCTGTATGCAAGTTTTCAAGGTGTCCCACAGCAAATTCCTGATATTCTGCAATGCACTTTTTAAAAATAATGTTTTTTTCAGCAGGCACATTCTCTCCTAAAAACAAAAATTGCATGCGTATATCTCTAGTTTGGAATACCATAGGCTTGCATGCATACTCTCATGGGTCACTCAAGTTTTTGGACCCTATTGCACTCTGTTTTCGTGCTGCTTTTAGTATATGACCCATATTACAGAAGTCTACCATCTTTGAGTATTTGAGGCTCCTTTGTAAGTGCTTTATATTTTTTCCTTGAAGAGCTATATAATAAAGGGGTCCGGGAATGATTGCATTTATGGAAGATAAAAGAAGGCCCACTTGTCTCACCAAATGCTGTAGAGAAACCTGATGTTTTACTCATGTTATCCTTAGTTCGTTTTTGTTAGACCTTGCATTCTTAAAGTGGTCCCAACCCCACCTTATTGCTTTTCACCTCCGCATTTTGCTGTATCTTTTTGTTGGCCTTAGGACTCTGATCTTTTTATCGCTACTAATCAGTGCTGAAGTGCACATGCTTCGTCCCTAATCATGTGTATAATTGGAGTATACCTGACTAACAAATTTAATTTACTTGAAAGCCCCTTGGAAAGTGGTATTCCATATACCCAGGGACTGATTGTGCCGCCCAAAGAAATAGCATTTCAAACCTGTCTCAAGCCTGCTACTGCAGTGTCTGTGCTGCAGTGTACTGCCACTTCGACTTGGCATTTAAAACTACTTGCCAAGCCTTAAACTTCAATTTTATTACATATCAGTAACCCCTAAGGTAGGCCCTAGGTAGTCCTAGGGGCATCATGCTATGTAAGTAAAAGGTAAGACATGTACTGTGGTAGTTTGTATGTCCTAGTAGTATCAAACAGTCTATTACATTTTTCACTAATGTGAGGTCTGCCCCTCTCATAGGTTAGCATTGGGTATTCCCTTATACTTTTTGGGGGTAATTCCATATCAGAGAGGAGAAGCTTTATTTATTTATTGATAAATCCTATCTACTGGTGAGGTTGGATTTAAGCTTACTATTGTATAAATGCCATTTTTAGAGAGTGAGCATTTCTCTGCACTTACTGCTCTATTTGCATCAAAACCTGTCTTCAATTGATGTCTGGATTGGGCTGCGAGACAGCTACATATGTGCATTCCCTGTAGACAGCCACAAGACAGGTCACTCAACTGCAACTGCATTCATCTGCATTCTGATTGGCCTGGGGAGAGGTCCGCTCCCCTTACCGCAAATATGTTCAAGAACGATAATTTATGTCAGTAAGTACAGTATACCTACATCTTATAATCATGTGTGTTTAAATATTTTGTCGTTAGATCGTTTAAATATTGAAAAGGATCTGTTTTTAATAGACATTTTACAAAAACAACTGGTACATTTGGGAATTCTGTAAAGGAAAAACCCAACTGCCGTGACATTGCCAACCACAATGCCGTGACTCGGATTCGAACCGAGGTTGCTGCGGCCACAACGCAGACTACTAACCACTATACGATCACGGCGAGCTACTTGGGCTCAATAACGTATAGTGACATGAAGAAATTATAATTCGGAACACTCAGGGCTACTCCTGTGATAGGCTGAATGTGTTCATTGCTTCCTCATTCCTTATACAAAGGCTTTATCTCCTCAGTGGTTGATAGGCTGAAACCGTTTCCTGGCCGCCTGCTTGTGAACTGGCAGGAGTCAAAGATCACACATACACTGGTGGGCCTGTGATGGGACACCAATGCAGAGAAACACACCTGGCGCAGATATTCTATTCTGTTTATTAGACCTGCATCTCCCCTGTACCTCCTCAAGCCATCTGTATGTGAAGCAAGAAAGAGTTAAGGAACGGTCCATCTACACTTTTATTGGGAGGATGCTGCCGTGAGCTCCTCCCAGCTAATCACACAAACAGCAGTAAAGCAAGATAACTACACAGTTAGGGGGGACTGCATGGTTAGGTTTTTGAGAAATTATTGAAACTGACCTCAGTGACCCATAATCAGAGCTGTGGCTAATGACTGCATGCCTACTTATGATGATGCAAGCACCATGGCTCGTAGGGGCCCCACAACACACTTTTCTTAGCTCATTGAATTAAAGTATAAACTTCTGCCATGTGTGAGTGGTAAAGGCTCGTTAATTTTGTTGCTTTTCAAATTCACGTCTGACAACAAGACGAAGGAACAATGGGGCATCAGACACTTTGGAAAGTAGCCACCAACCGCAGAGAAAGAGAGAAAGAGGGAAAAGACAGTATGAGGTGTGGAGAAAACAGCAGCAGGTACAAGGAGCTCAAATGAGATTAATGGCGCCTAAATAGAGCACATAAAGGAACAGTTACAAATCTAAGAAAAGGGAAAGAAAAGACTAGGAAAAAACACAGAAAGAGCTTGTAGATGAAATTCTCTTCCAGGAACAGCAGGTTAAGAGAAATTACACAGGGAGCAGTTAAGCTTGTAACTCGGGGAGAATAGAAAAGAAAATGCAGTTTTATGAAGTGTGTTTGCCTAATTCAGCTAGTACTTTTATTTTATTTCTCTATTTGCTTCTTTTATTGGTAAAGTAAGTTTCAAGGGCATGCACAGGTATGACCGAGAGAGCCAGGGTATAATAATTTGAAGCGTTTGCACCAGCGCTAATGATGGACGAGAGTTATAGCAAAGATATGAAAGGGGGAGCGATAATAAATATGTGATATGGCAATAGTGACACCAAAATAAGCCACCTATTTATAAAACTGACATGGAAGAAAAACTAAAGGTTAACTTCTGAAATTGTAGCCGATGTTAAAAAGATTCTCATTGTCGGCAGGATTCGAACCTGCGCGGGGAGATCCCAATGGATTTCTAGTCCATCGCCTTAACCACTCGGCCACAACAACTGACTGTAAGGTGTGTGCACATAATCTGTATGCAAGTTTTCAAGGTGTCCCACAGCAAATTCCTGATATTCTGCAATGCACTTTTTAAAAATAATGTTTTTTTCAGCAGGCACATTCTCTCCTGAAAACAAAAATTGCATGCGTTTATCTCTAGTTTGGAATACTATAGGCTTGCATGCATACTCTCATGGGTCACTCAAGTTTTTTGGACCCTATTGCACTCTGTTTTCGTGCTGCTTTTAGTATATGGCCCATATTACAGAAGTCTACCATCTTTGAGTATTTGAGGCTCCTATGTAAGTCATTTATATTTTTTCCTTGAAGAGCTATATAATAAAGGGGTCCGGGAAAGATTGCATTTATGGAAGATAAAAGAAGGCCCATTTGTCTCACCAAATGCTGTAGAGAAACCTGATGTTTTACTCATGTTATCCTTAGTTCGTTTTTGTTAGACCTTGCATTCTTAAGGTGGTCCCAACCCCACCTTATTGCTTTTCACCTCCGCATTTTGCTGTATCTTTTTGTTGGCCTTAGGACTCTGATCACTTTATCGCTACTAATCAGTGCTGAAGTGCACGTGCTTCTTCCCTAATCATGTGTATAATTGGAGTATACCTGACTGACAGATTTAATTTACTTGAAAGCCCCTTGTAAAGTGGTATACCATATACCCAGGGACTGATTGTGCCGCCCAAAGAAATAGCATTTCAAACCTGTCTCAAGCCTCCTACTGCAGTGCCTGTGCTGCAGTGTACTGCCACTTCGACTTGGCATTTAAAACTACTTGCCAAGCCTTAAACTCCAATTTTATTACATATCAGTAACCCCTAAGGTAGGCCCTAGGTAGTCCAAGGGGCATCATGCTATGTAAGTAAAAGGTAAGACATGTACTGTGGTAGTTTGTATGTCCTATTAGTATCAAACAGTCTATTACATTTTTCACTACTGTGAGATCTGCCCCTCTCATAGGTTAGCATTGGGTATTCCCTTATACTTTTTGGGGGGTAATTCCATATCAGAGAGGAGAAGCTTTATTTATTTATTGATAAATCCTATCTACTGGTGAGGTTGGATTTAATCTTACTATTGTATGAATGCCATTTTTAGAGAGTGGTTAACAACACGGAGTTTGGTCCTGGGACAGAGGGGCAGCTGGACCTAATATAAACTAGAAAAAATGAAGATGCTAGCCCTCCACCACTTATCACACAATTTTTGTGAATACAAACAGACAATTGTTTTGTTTGTATGGGCAAATTTATTTAACCCTTTTACTTAATTCTTTTTTTCTTATTTATAGAAACGTTCTGGGTGAGAAAAGGCACAAAAAATACAGACATTTATATTATTTACAGCTCACACGCATACATCTTTCATACCACTATTACAACTGACATATATACAAGTAATCGACATATTTTTACACACTATATATACAAGCTTCTTTATGAAGAAGAATTCCAATTTCAAAGCCACAGATAA
The DNA here is from genome assembly GCF_964263255.1 of Lissotriton vulgaris. Classification (NCBI taxonomy): domain Eukaryota; kingdom Metazoa; phylum Chordata; class Amphibia; order Caudata; family Salamandridae; genus Lissotriton; species Lissotriton vulgaris. The sequence goes on along the minus strand of NW_028244321.1, from coordinate 1,456,401 downwards.
TGATTCTCTGTGGAGAGTCAAGTTATTACGACGCCCAACAAGGGTCAAACAACAAAAAGGCAACAGAAAAATAAATTGCAAATTCACTGGTTGAAAATAATAAATCAATTATAACACAAATGTTAACTCGAAAATGCCTATTTTGCTGTTTTTTGCCAACGCGTTTCGAATCTGAGTCTGATCCCAGATTCTCCTCAGGGCTCTTTAAATGAAGATTCTGCAAAAAAAGAGGAAGCTTGCTTTAGCCACTATGCATCTAGCCATTTTGGACCCCTTAAGCGGAGAGATTATTAAGATTGTACCTCAAAAATGGAAGGCGCGGTCCCGCGGTGCCATTTTCAAGTGGGGGCTTTAGTTTCAGAAGAGGTTCTGTTAAAGAAATTATGGCGGTTAAGCAACCATCTAGGGACACACAGGCTTTAGCGGCTTCAAACCTTCCAAGCGGAAAGGTCCTACCTTCAAATGTGGTAAGTGAGATCGCTACTGTTTCTTTGTGGCGCTGTATTTATTTCACTGTTCAGGCAGAGCTGCTGCAGCCTAGAACAAGTTAACAAGAGCGGCACTAAGTATATGTGAAGTTTAAAATACCAGTGACAAAGAATGCGGCGGGGGGAGTTGATTCATACCTGGTAACTGTTTTCCAAGCAGGAGACTCACTGCATCGCCAGCCCGTAGCTCCTTCGTTTTCACGCAGGCGGCGGGCCGGGACCAAAACGTTCCCAGAAATTGGTATGATTCACGCTGTTTTCTAGGGGGATATCAGAGTAAAGATTTAGCGCTGGGGCGCAAAAGGCTCGCTCATCTAGATACCACGTCTTAGGGCTTAGGTACTAACCTTCTTCTCCAGCTCTGGCAGCAGGAAATGCGAACCCATTGGTGTACCGAAGCCATGTGAGCTCCCTACTAGATACCTGCCTACCGCTAAGCATTATGGTCATTGTAGTGAGGAGTATTTACAAACGTGAAACTTCCGATAATGAGTTAAATCCCGTTTGTGTGCTGTTAAATTTTAGTATTAAATATGCTTCTTTTTGTAGAAGCAGTTGTTCACAGTTGGTGCCCGGATTCAGATGATTTACATTACACAGTACAGTCCACTTGAACTCATTCTCACCATGGCTTTTGTCAACGAAATGTTGGACAAGTGGTGCTGTGAGGATTTTGTTCTTAATGCGTGACCTATGTTGTGTCATGCGTGTATTCACTTGCTGATTAGTCTTCCCGATGTAGATTTTAGGGCAGGAACAGACAATGGCATAAACCACATTTTTGGTTTTACAGTTGGTAAAATTGGAGTGGGTCCACGTTGTAGTCATATGTTGGAAGATTTTCCCTTCTAGGGTTGTGTCGCACGCGACACAATTCCCACATCTGTGGTGTCCCTCCACTGGTTTAAGGCCCCATTTAGACAATAAATCACTCTTTGGTTTTGTTACTCTAATGTCTGCACGGACCAGTTGTTGGCCAATGTTTTGGTTTTTGCGGAAAGCAAATAAGGGACGAGGGAAGGGAGTTTCTAATTCTTCCAGCAAGTGCCAGTGTTTTAGGACCAATTGTCTTATTTTGTGTGTTTCTGCACAGAACGTGGTGACACAGACCAAGCTCTCCAATTCACGCTTGATTTTTGTTTCAAAGAGGCATTCTCTAGGTGTGTATCTTGCCCTCTTGAAAGAATGTTTTAGTAATTTTTTGGGGTATCCCCTTTGTTGTAACTCATCACAAAAATGTTGGCCATGTTGTTCAAATTGTTCAACATCAGAGCAATTTCTCCGGATGCGGAGTAGTTGCCCGTAGGGCAAGTTGGCCCTTAAGTTTCGAGGATGCGAACTACCATAATGAAGAATGGTATTCTTGTCCGTTGCCTTCTTTTGGAGTGAAGATTTCAGCATTCCTCCCACATTTTTCATCACCACGTCCAGAAACGTCATTTTGACGTTGCTTGAGTCAAGCGAAAAATGGATATCCTGGTGTCGTGAATTCAGCCAGTGGTGAAAGTCAACCAAGTCTGTGTGGCTCCCCTGCCACAGGAGCCACACGTCGTCGATGTAACGGTACCACTGTTTTATGTGTTGCATGAATGGGTTATTGGTGTCAACAAATTTTTTCTCGTATTCGGCCATGAACAGAACCGCCATTTCCGGAGCATAAGGGCACCCCATCGCGGTGCCCTTAATCTGCATAAAGAATTCATTGTCAAACCGAAAATAGTTCTTTTTCAGGGTTATTTCAGCCAGTCTAAGTATGAACGACGTTGGGACTCTATGGGGTCTCTCTCTGGAGTCTAGATAGAGTTCGATCGCCTCAAGAGCCTCCTCTTGAGGAATCTGTGTATACAGAGACGTAACGTCCATGGTGACCATTAATTGTGAGGTTTCATCAAAGACAGTGTCCTCAACTTTTTTTAGGAAATCCGTAGTATCACGGAGGTAAGCTTTCACTTTGGCTACGAAAGGTTTAAGGAAGAAGTCCACAAATTTGGACAATGGCTCTAGACATGAATCGCACCCCGAGACAATTGGACGTCCCGGGGGCTCAGACAGATTTTTATGGATCTTGGGCAAGAAGTATGCCACCGGGGTCCTAGGAGATTTTTTAATCAAGAAATCACTTTCTTTTGGGCCCAGGAATCCACTCTCCTTTCCACCTTGTACTACCTCTAAAATCAAAGACTGTATTTGTTGTAGAGGGTCTTCTGTCAATTTGCGGTACCATTCCTGATTGTTGACCTGGGAACTGCCTTCCGCTAGGTACTTATCCCTTGGCAAAATAACGACCGCCCCGCCCTTGTCAGCTTGTTTTATCACCACAGAAGAGTCTGCCTTAAGATTTTGTATGGCGGTCCTTTGCCCCTTGGTGATGTTGGGTTTAACAAATTTCTGTTGGTTTTCTAATTTATTAATGGATGACAGGAGAACTTGTTCAAATGCTTGAACTTGTTTTGGGATGTTCTGATTGGGTACGAAAGTAGATTTGTTCCTCAAGCCCGTAGTTTCCATATTGTTACTTGGTGGTTGATTAGCAAAGAACGCTTTAAGTCGAATTTTCCGACAGAATTCTATAGCTTCCAACTTTATTTTAGTAAAATCTGTCCGTCTTGTAGGGACGAATTTTAGTCCCAGATTCAAAACTGACTCTTCGTCCTTTGATAATGCCCTAGTTGATAAATTAACTATAGTAGATGGTTTTGCTATGACTTGTAATAATTCCTCCGGGTTCGCATTTCCCATTGCGGCTTGAACCTTACCTTTGACTGCTGTCCTTTCTCTAAAAAAGGATTTTGTTTTTTATTTCCACCCCTCGAGTCCGAACCAGATGATTCTGAGGACGAGGTTTCTGAAAAAGTTTTGAATCTATTCCTAGATCTTCCTTGGAAATTGTTAAGTGCTCCTCGGGATTCTGATTGGGAATAGTAGTCGTCCTTCAAGAAGGGATAAGCCCTTTCTAATGTGAAGGACTTGGAGTCTCTTTCGAACTGTCCTGTCTTATTATTTATGGTAATGTCTTTGAAGGTCTGTATCTCTTTATCAATTTTTTCCAAAAGGGCTTTGGAGTCTGAAACCGCCTGGTTGTCTCTGATGGCCGTAGTCAATTCCTCAATTTCTTGTAGTTCTTTTGCACATAATCTCTGGGCAGTCTCTATGGTGTGGACCATCAGGTCCCTGCTGCACTTGGTATTTATACAACTGAAGCCCTTCTTATATTCTGCGTCGTCAGTAAAAATGACTGGGACATTTTTCACCTGAAGGCCCCATGGGATGATCCCACCCCTTAGGTGCTTCAGAAGAAAATGACCGTGAAGTTCTGTACGTATTTGTTTTTTGCGAAGTCTGATTAACTTATCAATTTCATTTTGTTGCTGAGCCGAAGAGCTCAGCGTGACTTCAGCAAAAGGGGATGTGGCTAATAGATTTTTAATGTGGCCTTCAGAAAAAGAAAGAGTGTCTTTCTCACCCATTACTTGAGAGAGACACGAGAGCCTCTCCAAGCTACGAGCCTAAATGACTTCCCACAACGAGAAATCAAAAGCCCTTAAAACTCTCGCGAGTGTGCACTCGCTCTAGAATTGGTTAACAACACGGAGTTTGGTCCTGGGACAGAGGGGCAGCTGGACCTAATATAAACTAGAAAAAATGAAGATGCTAGCCCTCCACCACTTATCACACAATTTTTGTGAATACAAACAGACAATTGTTTTGTTTGTATGGGCAAATTTATTTAACCCTTTTACTTAATTCTTTTTTTCTTATTTATAGAAACGTTCTGGGTGAGAAAAGGCACAAAAAATACAGACATTTATATTATTTACAGCTCACACGCATACATCTTTCATACCACTATTACAACTGACATATATACAAGTAATCGACATATTTTTACACACTATATATACAAGCTTCTTTATGAAGAAGAATTCCAATTTCAAAGCCACAGATAATGATTCTCTGTGGAGAGTCAAGTTATTACGACGCCCAACAAGGGTCAAACAACAAAAAGGCAACAGAAAAATAAATTGCAAATTCACTGGTTGAAAATAATAAATCAATTATAACACAAATGTTAACTCGAAAATGCCTATTTTGCTGTTTTTTGCCAACGCGTTTCGAATCTGAGTCTGATCCCAGATTCTCCTCAGGGCTCTTTAAATGAAGATTCTGCAAAAAAAGAGGAAGCTTGCTTTAGCCACTATGCATCTAGCCATTTTGGACCCCTTAAGCGGAGAGATTATTAAGATTGTACCTCAAAAATGGAAGGCGCGGTCCCGCGGTGCCATTTTCAAGTGGGGGCTTTAGTTTCAGAAGAGGTTCTGTTAAAGAAATTATGGCGGTTAACCAACCATCCAGGGACACACAGGCTTTAGCGGCTTCAAACCTTCAAAGCGGAAAGGTCCTACCTTCAAATGTGGTAAGTGAGATCGCTACTGTTTCTTTGTGGCGCTGTATTTATTTCACTGTTCAGGCAGAGCTGCTGCAGCCTAGAACAAGTTAACAAGAGCGGCACTAAGTATATGTGAAGTTTAAAATACCAGTGACAAAGAATGCGGCGGGGGGAGTTGATTCATACCTGGTAACTGTTTTCCGAGCAGGAGACTCACTGCATCGCCAGCCCGTAGCTCCTTCGTTTTCACGCAGGCGGCGGGCCGGGACCAAAACGTTCCCAGAAATTGGTATGATTCACGCTGTTTTCTAGGGGGATATCAGAGTAAAGATTTAGCGCTGGGGCGCAAAAGGCTCGCTCATCTAGATACCACGTCTTAGGGCTTAGGTACTAACCTTCTTCTCCAGCTCTGGCAGCAGGAAATGCGAACCCATTGGTGTACCGAAGCCATGTGAGCTCCCTACTAGATACCTGCCTACCGCTAAGCATTATGGTCATTGTAGTGAGGAGTATTTACAAACGTGAAACTTCCGATAATGAGTTAAGTCCCGTTTGTGTGCTGTTAAATTTTAGTATTAAATATGCTTCTTTTTGTAGAAGCAGTTGTTCACAGTTGGTGCCCGGATTCAGATGATTTACATTACACAGTACAGTCCACTTGAACTCATTCTCACCATGGCTTTTGTCAACGAAATGTTGGACAAGTGGTGCTGTGAGGATTTTGTTCTTAATGCGTGACCTATGTTGTGTCATGCGTGTATTCACTTGCTGATTAGTCTTCCCGATGTAGATTTTAGGGCAGGAACAGACAATGGCATAAACCACATTTTTGGTTTTACAGTTGGTAAAATTGGAGTGGGTCCACGTTGTAGTCATATGTTGGAAGATTTTCCCTTCTAGGGTTGTGTCGCACGCGACACAATTCCCACATCTGTGGTGTCCCTCCACTGGTTTAAGGCCCCATTTAGACAATAAATCACTCTTTGGTTTTGTTACTCTAATGTCTGCACGGACCAGTTGTTGGCCAATGTTTTGGTTTTTGCGGAAAGCAAATAAGGGACGAGGGAAGGGAGTTTCTAATTCTTCCAGCAAGTGCCAGTGTTTTAGGACCAATTGTCTTATTTTGTGTGTTTCTGCACAGAACGTGGTGACACAGACCAAGCTCTCCAATTCACGCTTGATTTTTGTTTCAAAGAGGCATTCTCTAGGTGTGTATCTTGCCCTCTTGAAAGAATGTTTTAGTAATTTTTTGGGGTATCCCCTTTGTTGTAACTCATCACAAAAATGTTGGCCATGTTGTTCAAATTGTTCAACATCAGAGCAATTTCTCCGGATGCGGAGTAGTTGCCCGTAGGGCAAGTTGGCCCTTAAGTTTCGAGGATGCGAACTACCATAATGAAGAATGGTATTCTTGTCCGTTGCCTTCTTATGGAGTGAAGATTTCAGCATTCCTCCCACATTTTTCATCACCACGTCCAGAAACGTCATTTTGACGTTGCTTGAGTCAAGCGAAAAATGGATATCCTGGTGTCGTGAATTCAGCCAGTGGTGAAAGTCAACCAAGTCTGTGTGGCTCCCCTGCCACAGGAGCCACACGTTGTCGATGTAACGGTACCACTGTTTTATGTGTTGCATGAATGGGTTATTGGTGTCAACAAATTTTTTCTCGTATTCGGCCATGAACAGAACCGCCATTTCCGGAGCATAAGGGCACCCCATCGCGGTGCCCTTAATCTGCATAAAGAATTGACAGAAGACCCTCTACAACAAATACAGTCTTTGATTTTAGAGGTAGTACAAGGTGGAAAGGAGAGTGGATTCCTGGGCCCAAAAGAAAGTGATTTCTTGATTAAAAAATCTCCTAGGACCCCGGTGGCATACTTCTTGCCCAAGATCCATAAAAATCTGTCTGAGCCCCCGGGACGTCCAATTGTCTCGGGGTGCGATTCATGTCTAGAGCCATTGTCCAAATTTGTGGACTTCTTCCTTAAACCTTTCGTAGCCAAAGTGAAAGCTTACCTCCGTGATACTACGGATTTCCTAAAAAAAGTTGAGGACACTGTCTTTGATGAAACCTCACAATTAATGGTCACCATGGACGTTACGTCTCTGTATACACAGATTCCTCAAGAGGAGGCTCTTGAGGCGATCGAACTCTATCTAGACTCCAGAGAGAGACCCCATAGAGTCCCAACGTCGTTCATACTTAGACTGGCTGAAATAACCCTGAAAAAGAACTATTTTCGGTTTGACAATGAATTCTTTATGCAGATTAAGGGCACCGCGATGGGGTGCCCTTATGCTCCGGAAATGGCGGTTCTGTTCATGGCCGAATACGAGAAAAAATTTGTTGACACCAATAACCCATTCATGCAACACATAAAACAGTGGTACCGTTACATCGACGACGTGTGGCTCCTGTGGCAGGGGAGCCACACAGACTTGGTTGACTTTCACCACTGGCTGAATTCACGACACCAGGATATCCATTTTTCGCTTGACTCAAGCAACGTCAAAATGACGTTTCTGGACGTGGTGATGAAAAATGTGGGAGGAATGCTGAAATCTTCACTCCATAAGAAGGCAACGGACAAGAATACCATTCTTCATTATGGTAGTTCGCATCCTCGAAACTTAAGGGCCAACTTGCCCTACGGGCAACTACTCCGCATCCGGAGAAATTGCTCTGATGTTGAACAATTTGAACAACATGGCCAACATTTTTGTGATGAGTTACAACAAAGGGGATACCCCAAAAAATTACTAAAACATTCTTTCAAGAGGGCAAGATACACACCTAGAGAATGCCTCTTTGAAACAAAAATCAAGCGTGAATTGGAGAGCTTGGTCTGTGTCACCACGTTCTGTGCAGAAACACACAAAATAAGACAATTGGTCCTAAAACACTGGCACTTGCTGGAAGAATTAGAAACTCCCTTCCCTCGTCCCTTATTTGCTTTCCGCAAAAACCAAAACATTGGCCAACAACTGGTCCGTGCAGACATTAGAGTAACAAAACCAAAGAGTGATTTATTGTCTAAATGGGGCCTTAAACCAGTGGAGGAACACCCCAGATGTGGGATTTGTGTCGCGTGCGACACAACCCTAGAAGGGAAAATCTTCCAACATATGACTACAACGTGGACCCACTCCAATTTTACCAACTGTAAAACCAAAAATGTGGTTTATGCCATTGTCTGTTCCTGCCCTAAAATCTACATCGGGAAGACTAATCAGCAAGTGAATACACGCATGACACAACATAGGTCACGCATTAAGAACAAAATCCTCACAGCACCACTTGTCCAACATTTCGTTGACAAAAGCCATGGTGAGAATGAGTTCAAGTGGACTGTACTGTGTAATGTAAATCATCTGAATCCGGGCACCAACTGTGAACAACTGCTTCTACAAAAAGAAGCATATTTAATACTAAAATTTAACAGCACACAAACGGGACTTAACTCATTATCGGAAGTTTCACGTTTGTAAATACTCCTCACTACAATGACCATAATGCTTAGCGGTAGGCAGGTATCTAGTAGGGAGCTCACATGGCTTCGGTACACCAATGGGTTCGCATTTCCTGCTGCCAGAGCTGGAGAAGAAGGTTAGTACCTAAGCCCTAAGACGTGGTATCTAGATGAGCGAGCCTTTTGCGCCCCAGCGCTAAATCTTTACTCTGATATCCCCCTAGAAAACAGCGTGAATCATACCAATTTCTGGGAACGTTTTGGTCCCGGCCCGCCGCCTGCGTGAAAACGAAGGAGCTACGGGCTGGCGATGCAGTGAGTCTCCTGCTTGGAAAACAGTTACCAGGTATGAATCAACTCCCCCCGCCGCATTCTTTGTCACTGGTATTTTAAACTTCACATATACTTAGTGCCGCTCTTGTTAACTTGTTCTAGGCTGCAGCAGCTCTGCCTGAACAGTGAAATAAATACAGCGCCACAAAGAAACAGTAGCGATCTCACTTACCACATTTGAAGGTAGGACCTTTCCGCTTTGAAGGTTTGAAGCCGCTAAAGCCTGTGTGTCCCTGGATGGTTGGTTAACCGCCATAATTTCTTTAACAGAACCTCTTCTGAAACTAAAGCCCCCACTTGAAAATGGCACCGCGGGACCGCGCCTTCCATTTTTGAGGTACAATCTTAATAATCTCTCCGCTTAAGGGGTCCAAAATGGCTAGATGCATAGTGGCTAAAGCAAGCTTCCTCTTTTTTTGCAGAATCTTCATTTAAAGAGCCCTGAGGAGAATCTGGGATCAGACTCAGATTCGAAACGCGTTGGCAAAAAACAGCAAAATAGGCATTTTCGAGTTAACATTTGTGTTATAATTGATTTATTATTTTCAACCAGTGAATTTGCAATTTATTTTTCTGTTGCCTTTTTGTTGTTTGACCCTTGTTGGGCGTCGTAATAACTTGACTCTCCACAGAGAATCATTATCTGTGGCTTTGAAATTGGAATTCTTCTTCATAAAGAAGTTTGTATATATAGTGTGTAAAAATATGTCGATTACTTGTATATATGTCAGTTGTAATAGTGGTATGAAAGATGTATGCGTGTGAGCTGTAAATAATATAAATGTCTGTATTTTTTGTGCCTTTTCTCACCCAGAACGTTTCTATAAATAAGAAAAAAAGAATTAAGTAAAAGGGTTAAATAAATTTGCCCATACAAACAAAACAATTGTCTGTTTGTATTCACAAAAATTGTGTGATAAGTGGTGGAGGGCTAGCATCTTCATTTTTTCTAGTTTATATTAGGTCCAGCTGCCCCTCTGTCCCAGGACCAAACTCCGTGTTGTTAACCAATTCTAGAGCGAGTGCACACTCGCGAGAGTTTTAAGGGCTTTTGATTTCTCGTTGTGGGAAGTCATTTAGGCTCGTAGCTTGGAGAGGCTCTCGTGTCTCTCTCAAGTAATGGGTGAGAAAGACACTCTTTCTTTTTCTGAAGGCCACATTAAAAATCTATTAGCCACATCCCCTTTTGCTGAAGTCACGCTGAGCTCTTCGGCTCAGCAACAAAATGAAACTGATAAGTTAATCAGACTTCGCAAAAAACAAATACGTACAGAACTTCACGGTCATTTTCTTCTGAAGCACCTAAGGGGTGGGACCATCCCATGGGGCCTTCAGGTGAAAAATGTCCCAGTCATTTTTACTGACGACGCAGAATATAAGAAGGGCTTCAGTTGTATAAATACCAAGTGCAGCAGGGACCTGATGGTCCACACCATAGAGACTGCCCAGAGATTATGTGCAAAAGAACTACAAGAAATTGAGGAATTGACTACGGCCATCAGAGACAACCAGGCGGTTTCAGACTCCAAAGCCCTTTTGGAAAAAATTGATAAAGAGATACAGACCTTCAAAGACATTACCATAAATAATAAGACAGGACAGTTCGAAAGAGACTCCAAGTCCTTCACATTAGAAAGGGCTTATCCCTTCTTGAAGGACGACTACTATTCCCAATCAGAATCCCGAGGAGCACTTAACAATTTCCAAGGAAGATCTAGGAATAGATTCAAAACTTTTTCAGAAACCTCGTCCTCAGAATCATCTGGTTCGGACTCGAGGGGTGGAAATAAAAAACAAAATCCTTTTTTAGAGAAAGGACAGCAGTCAAAGGTAAGGTTCAAGCCGCAATGGGAAATGCGAACCCGGAGGAATTATTACAAGTCATAGCAAAACCATCTACTATAGTTAATTTATCAACTAGGGCATTATCAAAGGACGAAGAGTCAGTTTTGAATCTGGGACTAAAATTCGTCCCTACAAGACGGACAGATTTTACTAAAATAAAGTTGGAAGCTATAGAATTCTGTCGGAAAATTCGACTTAAAGCGTTCTTTGCTAATCAACCACCAAGTAACAATATGGAAACTACGGGCTTGAGGAACAAATCTACTTTCGTACCCAATCAGAACATCCCAAAACAAGTTCAAGCATTTGAACAAGTTCTCCTGTCATCCATTAATAAATTAGAAAACCAACAGAAATTTGTTAAACCCAACATCACCAAGGGGCAAAGGACCGCCATACAAAATCTTAAGGCAGACTCTTCTGTGGTGATAAAACAAGCTGACAAGGGCGGGGCGGTCGTTATTTGGCCAAGGGATAAGTACCTAGCGGAAGGCAGTTCCCAGGTCAACAATCAGGAATGGTACCGCAAATTGACAGAAGACCCTCTACAACAAATACAGTCTTTGATTTTAGAGGTAGTACAAGGTGGAAAGGAGAGTGGATTCCTGGGCCCAAAAGAAAGTGATTTCTTGATTAAAAAATCTCCTAGGACCCCGGTGGCATACTTCTTGCCCAAGATCCATAAAAATCTGTCTGAGCCCCCGGGACGTCCAATTGTCTCGGGGTGCGATTCATGTCTAGAGCCATTGTCCAAATTTGTGGACTTCTTCCTTAAACCTTTCGTAGCCAAAGTGAAAGCTTACCTCCGTGATACTACGGATTTCCTAAAAAAAGTTGAGGACACTGTCTTTGATGAAACCTCACAATTAATGGTCACCATGGACGTTACGTCTCTGTATACACAGATTCCTCAAGAGGAGGCTCTTGAGGCGATCGAACTCTATCTAGACTCCAGAGAGAGACCCCATAGAGTCCCAACGTCGTTCATACTTAGACTGGCTGAAATAACCCTGAAAAAGAACTATTTTCGGTTTGACAATGAATTCTTTATGCAGATTAAGGGCACCGCGATGGGGTGCCCTTATGCTCCGGAAATGGCGGTTCTGTTCATGGCCGAATACGAGAAAAAATTTGTTGACACCAATAACCCATTCATGCAACACATAAAACAGTGGCACCGTTACATCGACGATGTGTGGCTCCTGTGGCAGGGGAGCCACACAGACTTGGTTGACTTTCACCACTGGCTGAATTCACGACACCAGGATATCCATTTTTCGCTTGACTCAAGCAACGTCAAAATGACGTTTCTGGACGTGGTGATGAAAAATGTGGGAGGAATGCTGAAATCTTCACTCCATAAGAAGGCAACGGACAAGAATACCATTCTTCATTATGGTAGTTCGCATCCTCGAAACTTAAGGGCCAACTTGCCCTACGGGCAACTACTCCGCATCCGAAGAAATTGCTCTGATGTTGAACAATTTGAACAACATGGCCAACATTTTTGTGATGAGTTACAACAAAGGGGATACCCCAAAAAATTACTAAAACATTCTTTCAAGAGGGCAAGATACACACCTAGAGAATGCCTCTTTGAAACAAAAATCAAGCGTGAATTGGAGAGCTTGGTCTGTGTCACCACGTTCTGTGCAGAAACACACAAAATAAGACAATTGGTCCTAAAACACTGGCACTTGCTGGAAGAATTAGAAACTCCCTTCCCTCGTCCCTTATTTGCTTTCCGCAAAAACCAAAACATTGGCCAACAACTGGTCCGTGCAGACATTAGAGTAACAAAACCAAAGAGTGATTTATTGTCTAAATGGGGCCTTAAACCAGTGGAGGGACACCACAGATGTGGGAATTGTGTCGCGTGCGACACAACCCTAGAAGGGAAAATCTTCCAACATATGACTACAACGTGGACCCACTCCAATTTTACCAACTGTAAAACCAAAAATGTGGTTTATGCCATTGTCTGTTCCTGCCCTAAAATCTACATCGGGAAGACTAATCAGCAAGTGAATACACGCATGACACAACATAGGTCACGCATTAAGAACAAAATCCTCACAGCACCACTTGTCCAACATTTCGTTGACAAAAGCCATGGTGAGAATGAGTTCAAGTGGACTGTACTGTGTAATGTAAATCATCTGAATCCGGGCACCAACTGTGAACAACTGCTTCTACAAAAAGAAGCATATTTAATACTAAAATTTAACAGCACACAAACGGGACTTAACTCATTATCGGAAGTTTCACGTTTGTAAATACTCCTCACTACAATGACCACAATGCTTAGCGGTAGGCAGGTATCTAGTAGGGAGCTCACATGGCTTCGGTACACCAATGGGTTCGCATTTCCTGCTGCCAGAGCTGGAGAAGAAGGTTAGTACCTAAGCCCTAAGACGTGGTATCTAGATGAGCGAGCCTTTTGCGCCCCAGCGCTAAATCTTTACTCTGATATCCCCCTAGAAAACAGCGTGAATCATACCAATTTCTGGGAACATTTTGGTCCCGGCCCGCCGCCTGCGTGAAAACGAAGGAGCTACGGGCTGGCGATGCAGTGAGTCTCCTGAATGGAAAACAGTTACCAGGTATGAATCAACTCCCCCCACCGCATTCTTTGTCACTGGTATTTTAAACTTCACATATACTTAGTGCCGCTCTTGTTAACTTGTTCTAGGCTGCAGCAGCTCTGCCTGAACAGTGAAATAAATACAGCGCCACAAAGAAACAGTAGCGATCTCACTTACCACATTTGAAGGTAGGACCTTTCCGCTTTGAAGGTTTGAAGCCGCTAAAGCCTGTGTGTCCCTGGATGGTTGGTTAACCGCCATAATTTCTTTAACAGAACCTCTTCTGAAACTAAAGCCCCCACTTGAAAATGGCACCGCGGGACCGCGCCTTCCATTTTTGAGGTACAATCTTAATAATCTCTCCGCTTAAGGGGTCCAAAATGGCTAGATGCATAGTGGCTAAAGCAAGCTTCCTCTTTTTTTGCAGAATCTTCATTTAAAGAGCCCTGAGGAGAATCTGGGATCAGACTCAGATTCGAAACGCGTTGGCAAAAAACAGCAAAATAGGCATTTTCGAGTTAACATTTGTGTTATAATTGATTTATTATTTTCAACCAGTGAATTTGCAATTTATTTTTCTGTTGCCTTTTTGTTGTTTGACCCTTGTTGGGCGTCGTAATAACTTGACTCTCCACAGAGAATCATTATCTGTGGCTTTGAAATTGGAATTCTTCTTCATAAAGAAGCTTGTATATATAGTGTGTAAAAATATGTCGATTACTTGTATATATGTCAGTTGTAATAGTGGTATGAAAGATGTATGCGTGTGAGCTGTAAATAATATAAATGTCTGTATTTTTTGTGCCTTTTCTCACCCAGAACGTTTCTATAAATAAGAAAAAAAGAATTAAGTAAAAGGGTTAAATAAATTTGCCCATACAAACAAAACAATTGTCTGTTTGTATTCACAAAAATTGTGTGATAAGTGGTGGAGGGCTAGCATCTTCATTTTTTCTAGTTTCTATTTTTAGAGAGTGAGCATTTCTCTGCACTTACTGCTCTATTTGCATGAAAACCTGTCTTCAATTGACGTCTGGATTGGGCTGCGAGACAGCTACATATGTGCATTCCCTGTAGACAGCCACAACACAGGTCACTCAACTGCAACTGCATTCATCTGCATTCTGATTGGCCTGGGGGAGAGCTCCGCTCCCCTTACCGCAAATATATTCAAGAACGATAATTTATGTCAGTAAGTACAGTATACCTACATCTTATAATCATGTGTGTTTAAATAATTTGTCGTTAGATCGTTTAAATATTGAAAAGGATCTGTTTTTAATAGACATTTTACAAAAACAACTGGTACATTTGGGAATTCTGTAAAGGAAAAACCTAACTGCCGTGACATTGCCAACCACAATGCCGTGACTCGGATTCGAACCGAGGTTGCTGCGGCCACAACGCAGAGTACTAACCACTATACGATCACGGCGAGCTACTTGGGCTCAATAACGTACAGTGACATGAAGAAATTATAATTCGGAACACTCAGGGCTACTCCTGTGATAGGCTGAATGTGTTCATTGCTTCCTCATTCCTTATACAAAGGCTTTATCTCCTCAGTGGTTGATAGGCTGAAACCGTTTCCTGGCCGCCTGCTTGTGAACTGGCAGGAGTCAAAGATCACACATACACTGGTGGGCCTGTGATGGGACACCAATGCAGAGAAACACACCTGGCGCAGATATTCTATTCTGTTTATTAGACCTGCATCTCCCCTGTACCTCCTCAAGCCATCTGTATGTGAAGCAAGAAAGAGTTAAGGAACGGTCCATCTACACTTTTATTGGGAGGATGCTGCGCTGAGCTCCTCCCAGCTAATCACACAAACAGCAGTAAAGCAAGATAACTACACAGTTAGGGGGGACTGTATGGTTAGGTTTTTGAGGAATTATTGAAACTGACCTCAGTGACCCATAATCAGAGCTGTGGCTAATGACTGCATGCCTAATTATGATGAAGCAAGCACCATGGCTCGTAGGGGCCCCACAACACACTTTTCTTAGCTCATTGAATTGAAGTATAAACTTCTGCCATGTGTGAGTGGTAAAGGCTTGTTAATTTTGTTGCTTTTCAAATTCACGCCTGACAACAAGACGAAGGAACATTGGGGCATCAGACGCTTTGGAAAGTAGCCACCAACCGCAGAGAAAGAGAGAAAGAGGGAAAAGGCAGTATGAGGTGTGGAGAAAACAGCAGCAGGTACAGGGAGCTCAAATGAGATTAATGGCGCCTAAATAGAGCACGTAAAGGAACAGTTACAAATCTAAGAAAAGGGAAAGAAAAGACTAGGAAAAAACACAGAAAGAGCTTGTAGATGAAATTCTCTTCCAGGAACAGCAGGTTAAGAGAAATTAAACAGGGAGCAGTTAAGCTTGTAACACGGGAGAGAATAGAAAAGAAAATGCAGTTTTATGAAGTGTGTTTGCCTAATCCAGCTAGCACTTTTATTTTATTTCTCTATTTGCTTCTTTTATTGGTAAAGTAAGTTTCAAGTGCATGCACAGGTATGACCGAGAGAGCCAGGGTATAATAATTTGAAGTGTTTGCACCAGCGCTAATGAAGGACGAGAGTTATAGCAAAGATATGAAAGGGGGAGCGATCATAAATATGTGATATGGCAATAGTGACACCAAAATAAGCCACCTATTTATAAAACTGACATGGAAGAAATACTAAAGGTTAACTTCTGAAATTGTAGCCGATGTTAAAAAGATTCTCGTTGTCGGCAGGATTCGAACCTGCGCGGGGAGACCCCAATGGATTTCTAGTCCATCGCCTTAACCACTCGGCCACAACAACTGACTGTAAGGTGTATGCACATAATCTGTATGCAAGTTTACAAGGTGTCCCACAGCAAATTCCTGATATTCTGCAATGCACTTTTAAAAAATAATGTTTTTTTCAACAGGCACATTCTCTCCTAAAAACAAAAATTGCATGCGTATATCTCTAGTTTGGAATACCATAGGCTTGCATGCATACTCTCATGGGTCACTCAAGTTTTTTGGACCCTATTGCACTCTGTTTTCGTGCTGCTTTTAGTATATGGCCCATATTACAGAAGTCTACCATCTTTGAGTATTTGAGGCTCCTTTGTAAGTGTTTATATTTTTTCCTTGAAGAGCTATATAATAAAGGGGTCCGGGAAGGATTGCATTTATGGAAGATAAAAGAAGGCCCACTTGTCTCACCAAATGCTGTAGAGAAACCTGATGTTTTACTCATGTTATCCTTAGTTCGTTTTTGTTAGACCTTGCATTCTTAAGGTGGTCCCAACCCCACCTTATTGCTTTTCACCTCCGCATTTTGCTGTATCTTTTTGTTGGCCTTAGGACTCTGATCACTTTATCGCTACTAATCAGTGCTGAAGTGCACGTGCTTCTTCCCTAATCATGTGTATAATTGGAGTATACCTGACTGATAGATTTAATTTACTTGAAAGCCCCTTGTAAAGTGGTATACCATATACCCAGGGACTGATTGTGCCGCCCAAAGTAATAGCATTTCAAACCTGTCTCAAGCCTGCTACTGCAGTGCCTGTGCTGCAGTGTACTGCCACTTCGACTTGACATTTAAAACTACTTGCCAAGCCTTAAACTCCAATTGTATTACATATCAGTAACCCCTAAGGTAGGCCCTAGGTAGTCCTAGGGGCATCATGCTATGTAAGTAAAAGGTAAGACATGTACTGTGGTAGTTTGTATGTCCTAGTAGTATCAAACAGTCTATTACATTTTTCACTACTGTGAGGTCTGCCCCTCTCATAGGTTAGCATTGGGTATTCCCTTATACTTTTTGGGGGGTAATTCCATATCAGAGAGGAGAAGCTTTATTTATTTATTGATAAATCCTATCTACTGGTGAGGTTGGATTTAATCTTACTATTGTATAAATGCCATTTTTAGAGAGTGAGCATTTCTCTGCACTTACTGCTCTATTTGCATTGAAACCTGTCTTCGATTGACGTCTGGATTGGGCTGCGGGACAGCTACATATGTGCATTCCCTGTAGACAGCCACAACACAGGTCACTCAACTGCAACTGCATTCATCTGCATTCTGATTGGCCTGGGGGAGAGCTCCGCTCCCCTTACCGCAAATATGTTCAAGAACGATAATTTATGTCAGTAAGTACAGTATACCTACATCTTATAATCATGTGTGTTTAAATAATTTGTCGTTAGATCGTTTAAATATTGAAAAGGATCTGTTTTTAATAGACATTTTACAAAAACAACTGGTACATTTGGGAATTCTGTAAAGGAAAAACCCAACTGCCGTGACATTGCCAACCACAATGCCGTGACTCGGATTCGAACCGAGGTTGCTGCGGCCACAACGCAGACTACTAACCACTATACGATCACGGCGAGCTACTTGGGCTCAATAACGTACAGTGACATGAAGAAATTATAATTCGGAACACTCAGGGCTACTCCTGTGATAGGCTGAATGTGTTCATTGCTTCCTCATTCCTTATACAAAGGCTTTATCTCCTCAGTGGTTGATAGGCTGAAACCGTTTCCTGGCCGCCTGCTTGTGAACTGGCAGGAGTCAAAGGTCACACATACACTGGTGGGCCTGTGATGGGACACCAATGCAGAGAAACACACCTGGCGCAGATATTCTATTCTGTTTATTAGACCTGCATCTCCCCTGTACCTCCTAAAGCCATCTGTATGTGAAGCAAGAAAGAGTTAAGGAACGGTTCATCTACACTTTTATTGGGAGGATGCTGCCGTGAGCTCCTCTCAGCTAATCACACAAACAGCAGTAAAGCAAGATGACTACACAGTTAGGGGGGACTGCATGGTTAGGTTTTTGAGGAATTATTGAAACTGACCTCAGTGACCCATAATCAGAGCTGTGGCTAATGACTGCATGCCTAATTATGATGAAGCAAGCACCATGGCTCGTAGGGGCCCCACAACACACTTTTCTTAGCTCATTGAATTAAAGTATAAACTTCTGCCATGTGTGAGTGGTAAAGGCTCGTTAATTTTGTTGCTTTTCAAATTCACGTCTGACGACAAGACGAAGGAACAATGGGGCATCAGACACTTTGGAAAGTAGCCACCAACCGCAGAGAAAGAGAGAAAGAGGGAAAAGACAGTATGAGGTGTGGAGAAAACAGCAGCAGGTACAAGGAGCTCAAATGAGATTAATGGCGCCTAAATAGAGCATATAAAGGAACAGTTACAAATCTAAGAAAAGGGAAAGAAAAGACTAGGAAAAAACACAGAAAGAGCTTGTAGATGAAATTCTCTTCCAGGAACAGCAGGTTAAGAGAAATTACACAGGGAGCAGTTAAGCTTGTAACTCGGGGAGAATAGAAAAGAAAATGCAGTTTTATGAAGTGTGTTTGCCTAATTCAGCTAGTACTTTTATTTTATTTCTCTATTTGCTTCTTTTATTGGTAAAGTAAGTTTCAAGGGCATGCACAGGTATGACCGAGAGAGCCAGGGTATAATAATTTGAAGCGTTTGCACCAGCACTAATGAAGGACGAGAGTTATAGCAAAGATATGAAAGGGGGAGCAATAATAAATATGTGATATGGCAATAGTGACACCAAAATAAGCCACCTATTTATAAAACTGACATGGAAGAAAAACTAAAGGTTAACTTCTGAAATTGTAGCCGATGTTAAAAAGATTCTCGTTGTCACCAGGATTCGAACCTGCGCGGGGAGATCCCAATGGATTTCTAGTCCATCGCCTTAACCACTCGGCCACAACAACTGACTGTAAGGCGTGTGCACATAATCTGTATGCAAGTTTTCAAGGTGTCCCACAGCAAATTCCTGATATTCTGCAATGCACTTTTTAAAAATAATGTTTTTTTCAGCAGGCACATTCTCTCCTGAAAACAAAAATTGCATGCGTTTATCTCTAGTTTGGAATACTATAGGCTTGCATGCATACTCTCATGGGTCACTCAAGTTTTTTGGACCCTATTGCACTCTGTTTTCGTGCTGCTTTTAGTATATGGCCCATATTACAGAAGTCTACCATCTTTGAGTATTTGAGGCTCCTTTGTAAGTGCTTTATATTTTTTCCTTGAAGAGCTATATAATAAAGGGGTCCGGGAAAGATTGCATTTATGGAAGATAAAAGAAGGCCCATTTGTCTCACCAAATGCTGTAGAGAAACCTGATGTTTTACTCATGTTATCCTTAGTTCGTTTTTGTTAGACCTTGCATTCTTAAGGTGGTCCCAACCCCACCTTATTGCTTTTCACCTCCGCATTTTGCTGTATCTTTTTGTTGGCCTTAGGACTCTGATCACTTTATCGCTACTAATCAGTGCTGAAGTGCACTTGCTTCTTCCCTAATCATGTGTATAATTGGAGTATACCTGACTGACAGATTTAATTTACTTGAAAGCCCCTTGTAAAGTGGTATACCATATACCCAGGGACTGATTGTGCCGCCCAAAGAAATAGCATTTCAAACCTGTCTCAAGCCTGCTACTGCAGTGCCTGTGCTGCAGTGTACTGCCACTTCGACTTGGCATTTAAAACTACTTGCCAAGCCTTAAACTCCAATTTTATTACATATCAGTAACCCCTAAGGTAGGCCCTAGGTAGTCCTAGGGGCATCATGCTATGTAAGTAAAAGGTAAGACATGTACTGTGGTAGTTTGTATGTCCTATTAGTATCAAACAGTCTATTACATTTTTCACTACTGTGAGATCTGCCCCTCTCATAGGTTAGCATTGGGTATTCCCTTATACTTTTTGGGGGGTAATTCCATATCAGAGAGGAGAAGCTTTATTTATTTATTGATAAATCCTATCTACTGGTGAGGTTGGATTTAATCTTACTATTGTATGAATGCCATTTTTAGAGAGTGAGCATTTCTCTGCACTTACTGCTCTATTTGCATGAAAACCTGTCTTCAATTGACGTCTGGATTGGGCTGCGAGACAGCTACATATGTGCATTCCCTGTAGACAGCCACAACACAGGTCACTCAACTGCAACTGCATTCATCTGCATTCTGATTGGCCTGGGGGAGAGCTCCGCTCCCCTTACCGCAAATATGTTCAAGAACGATAATTTATGTCAGTAAGTACAGTATACCTACATCTTATAATCATGTGTGTTTAAATAATTTGTCGTTAGATCGTTTAAATATTGAAAAGGATCTGTTTTTAATAGACATTTTACAAAAACAACTGGTACATTTGGGAATTCTGTAAAGGAAAACCCAACTGCCGTGACATTGCCAAACACAATGCCGTGACTCAGATTCGAACCGAGGTTGCTGCGGCCACAACGCAGAGTACTAACCACTATACGATCACGGCGAGCTACTTGGGCTCAATAACGTACAGTGACATGAAGAAATTATAATTCGGAACACTCAGGGCTACTCCTGTGATAGGCTGAATGTGTTCATTGCTTCCTCATTCCTTATACAAAGGCTTTATCTCCTCAGTGGTTGATAGGCTGAAACCGTTTCCTGGCCGCCTGCTTGTGAACTGGCAGGAGTCAAAGATCACACATACACTTGTGGGCCTGTGATGGGACACCAATGCAGAGAAACAAACCTGGCGCAGATATTCTATTCTGTTTATTAGACCTGCATCTCCCCTGTACCTCCTCAAGCCATCTGTATGTGAAGCAAGAAAGAGTTAAGGAACGGTCCATCTACACTTTTATTGGGAGGATGCTGCCGTGAGCTCCTCCCAGCTAATCACACAAACAGCAGTAAAGCAAGATAACTACACAGTTAGGGGGGACTGCATGGTTAGGTTTTTGAGGAATTATTGAAACTGACCTCAGTGACCCATAATCAGAGCTGTGGCAAATGACTGCATGCCTAATTATGATGAAGCAAGCACCATGGCTCGTAGGGGCCCCACAACACACTTTTCTTCGCTCATTGAATTAAAGTATAAACTTCTGCCATGTGTGAGTGGTAAAGGCTCGTTAATTTTGTTGCTTTTCAAATTCACGTCTGACAACAAGACGAAGGAACATTGGGGCATCAGACGCTTTGGAAAGTAGCCACCAACCGCAGAGAAAGAGAGAAAGAGGGAAAAGACAGTATGAGGTGTGGAGAAAACAGCAGCAGGTACAAGGAGCTCAAATGAGATTAATGGCGCCTAAATAGGGCACGTAAAGAAACAGTTACAAATCTAAGAAAAGGGAAAGAAAAGACTAGGAAAAAACACAGAAAGAGCTTGTAGATGAAATTCTCTTCCAGGAACAGCAGGTTAAGAGAAATTACACAGGGAGCAGTTAAGCTTGTAAGACGGGGGAGAATAGAAAAGAAAATGCAGTTTTATGAAGTGCGTTTGCCTAATCCAGCTAGCACTTTTATTTTATTTCTCTATTTGCTTCTTTTATTGGTAAAGTAAGTTTCAAGTGCATGCACAGGTATGACCGAGAGAGCCAGGGTATAATAATTTGAAGCGTTTGCACCAGCGCTAATGAAGCACGAGAGTTATAGCAAAGATATGAAAGGGGGAGCGATAATAAATATGTGATATGGCAATAGTGACACCAAAATAAGCCACCTATTTATAAAACTGACATGGAAGAAATACTAAAGGTTAACTTCTGAAATTGTAGCCGATGTTAAAAAGATTCTCGTTGTCGGCAGGATTCGAACCTGCGGGGGGAGACCCCAATGGATTTTTAGTCCATCGCCTTAACCACTCGGCCACAACAACTGACTGTAAGGTGTGTGCACATAATCTGTATGCAAGTTTTCAAGGTGTCCCACAGCAAATTCCTGATATTCTGCAATGCACTTTTTAAAAATAATGTTTTTTTCAGCAGGCACATTCTCTCCTAAAAACAAAAATTGCATGCGTATATCTCTAGTTTGGAATACCATAGGCTTGCATGCATACTCTCATGGGTCACTCAAGTTTTTGGACCCTATTGCACTCTGTTTTCGTGCTGCTTTTAGTATATGACCCATATTACAGAAGTCTACCATCTTTGAGTATTTGAGGCTCCTTTGTAAGTGCTTTATATTTTTTCCTTGAAGAGCTATATAATAAAGGGGTCCGGGAAAGATTGCATTTATGGAAGATAAAAGAAGGCCCATTTGTCTCACCAAATGCTGTAGAGAAACCTGATGTTTTACTCATGTTATCCTTAGTTCGTTTTTGTTAGACCTTGCATTCTTAAGGTGGTCCCAACCCCACCTTATTGCTTTTCACCTCCGCATTTTGCTGTATCTTTTTGTTGGCCTTAGGACTCTGATCTTTTTATCGCTACTAATCAGTGCTGAAGTGCACGTGCTTCGTCCCTAATCATGTGTATAATTGGAGTATACCTGACTGACAGATTTAATTTACTTGAAAGCCCCTTGTAAAGTGGTATTCCATATACCCAGGGACTGATTGTGCCGCCCAAAGAAATAGCATTTCAAACCTGTCTCAAGCCTGCTACTGCAGTGTCTGTGCTGCAGTGTACTGCCACTTCGACTTGGCATTTAAAACTACTTGCCAAGCCTTAAACTTCAATTTTATTACATATCAGTAACCCCTAAGGTAGGCCCTAGGTAGTCCTAGGGGCATCATGCTATGTAAGTAAAAGGTAAGACATGTACTGTGGTAGTTTGTATGTCCTAGTAGTATCAAACAGTCTATTACATTTTTCACTAATGTGAGGTCTGCCCCTCTCATAGGTTAGCATTGGGTATTCCCTTATACTTTTTGGGGGGTAATTCCATATCAGAGAGGAGAAGCTTTATTTATTTATTGATAAATCCTATCTACTGGTGAGGTTGGATTTAAGCTTACTATTGCATAAATGCCATTTTTAGAGAGTGAGCATTTCTCTGCACTTACTGCTCTATTTGCATCAAAACCTGTCTTCAATTGATGTCTGGATTGGGCTGCGAGACAGCTACATATGTGCATTCCCTGTAGACAGCCACAAGACAGGTCACTCAACTGCAACTGCATTCATCTGCATTCTGATTGGCCTGGGGAGAGGTCCGCTCCCCTTACCGCAAATATGTTCAAGAACGATAATTTATGTCAGTAAGTACAGTATACCTACATCTTATAATCATGTGTGTTTAAATAATTTGTCGTTAGATCGTTTAAATATTGAAAAGGATCTGTTTTTAATAGACATTTTACAAAAACAACTGGTACATTTGGGAATTCTGTAAAGGCAAAACCCAACTGCCGTGACATTGCCAACCACAATGCCGTGACTCGGATTCGAACCGAGGTTGCTGCGGCCACAACACAGACTACTAACCACTATACGATCACGGCGAGCTACTTGGGCTCAATAACATACAGTGACATGAAGAAATTATAATTCGGAACACTCAGGGCTACTCCTGTGATAGGCTGAATGTGTTCATTGCTTCCTCATTCCTTATACAAAGGCTTTATCTCCTCAGTGGTTGATAGGCTGAAACCGTTTCCTGGCCGCCTGCTTGTGAACTGGCAGGAGTCAAAGATCACACATACACTGGTGGGCCTGTGATGGGACACCAATGCAGAGAAACACACCTGGCGCAGATATTCTATTCTGTTTATTAGACCTGCATCTCCCCTGTACCTCCATAAGCCATCTGTATGTGAAGCAAGAAAGAGTTAAGGAACGGTTCATCTACACTTTTATTGGGAGGATGCTGCCGTGAGCTCCTCTCAGCTAATCACACAAACAGCAGTAAAGCAAGATGACTACACAGTTAGGGGGGACTGCATGGTTAGGTTTTTGAGGAATTATTGAAACTGACCTCAGTGACCCATAATCAGAGCTGTGGCTAATGACTGCATGCCTAATTATGATGAAGCAAG
>NW_028244321.1:1427500-1430000 GCF_964263255.1 Lissotriton vulgaris | reverse complement strand
GCTTCCTCATTCCTTATACAAAGGCTTTATCTCCTCAGTGGTTGATAGGCTGAAACCGTTTCCTGGCCGCCTGCTTGTGAACTGGCAGGAGTCAAAGATCACACATACACTTGTGGGCTTGTGATGGGACACCAATGCAGAGAAACAAACCTGGCGCAGATATTCTATTCTGTTTATTAGACCTGCATCTCCCCTGTACCTCCTCAAGCCATCTGTATGTGAAGCAAGAAAGAGTTAAGGAACGGTCCATCTACACTTTTATTGGGAGGATGCTGCCGTGAGCTCCTCCCAGCTAATCACACAAACAGCAGTAAAGCAAGATAACTACACAGTTAGGGGGGACTGCATGGTTAGGTTTTTGAGGAATTATTGAAACTGACCTCAGTGACCCATAATCAGAGCTGTGGCTAATGACTGCATGCCTAATTATGATGAAGCAAGCACCATGGCTCGTAGGGGCCCCACAACACACTTTTCTTCGCTCATTGAATTAAAGTATAAACTTCTGCCATGTGTGAGTGGTAAAGGCTTGTTAATTTTGTTGCTTTTCAAATTCACGTCTGACAACAAGACGAAGGAACATTGGGGCATCAGACGCTTTGGAAAGTAGCCACCAACCGCAGAGAAAGAGAGAAAGAGGGAAAAGACAGTATGAGGTGTGGAGAAAACAGCAGCAGGTACAAGGAGCTCAAATGAGATTAATGGCGCCTCAGTAGAGCACGTAAAGGAACAGTTACAAATCTAAGAAAAGGGAAAGAAAAGACTAGGAAAAAACACAGAAAGAGCTTGTAGATGAAATTCTCTTCCAGGAACAGCAGGTTAGGAGAAATTACACAGGGAGCAGTTAAGCTTGTAACACGGGGGAGAATAGAAAAGAAAATGCAGTTTTATGAAGTGTGTTTGCCTAAACCAGCTAGCACTTTTATTTTATTTCTCTATTTGCTTCTTTTATTGGTAAAGTAAGTTTCAAGTGCATGCACAGGTATGACCGAGAGAGCCAGGGTATAATAATTTGAAGCGTTTGCACCAGCGCTAATGAAGGACGAGAGTTATAGCAAAGATATGAAAGGGGGAGCGATAATAAATATGTGATATGGCAATAGTGACACCAAAATAAGCCACCTATTTATAAAACTGACATGGAAGAAATACTAAAGGTTAACTTCTGAAATTGTAGCCGATGTTAAAAAGATTCTCGTTGTCGGCAGGATTCGAACCTGCGCGGGGAGACCCCAATGGATTTCTAGTCCATCGCCTTAACCACTCGGCCACAACAACTGACTGTAAGGTGTGTGCACATAATCTGTATGCAAGTTTTCAAGGTGTCCCACAGCAAATTCCTGATATTCTGCAATGCACTTTTAAAAAATAATGTTTTTTTCAGCAGGCACATTCTCTCGTAAAAACAAAAATTGCATGCGTATATCTCTAGTTTGGAATACCATAGGCTTGCATGCATACTCTCATGGGTCACTCAAGTTTTTTGGACCCTATTGCACTCTGTTTTCGTGCTGCTTTTAGTATATGGCCCATATTACAGAAGTCTACCATCTTTGAGTATTTGAGGCTCCTTTGTAAGTGCTTTATATTTTTTCCTGGAGGAGCTATATAATAAAGGGGTCCAGGAAGGATTGCATTTATGGAAGATAAAAGAAGGCCCACTTGTCTCACCAAATGCTGTAGAGAAACCTGATGTTTTACTCATGTTATCCTTAGTTCGTTTTTGTTAGACCTTGCATTCTTAAGGTGGTCCCAACCCCACCTTATTGCTTTTCACCTCCGCATTTTGCTGTATCTTTTTGTTGGCCTTAGGACTCTGATCACTTTATCGCTACTAATCAGTGCTGAAGTGCACGTGCTTCTTCCCTAATCAGGTGTATAATTGGAGTATACCTGACTGACAGATTTAATTTACTTGAAAGCCCCTTGTAAAGTGGTATACCATATACCCAGGGACTGATTGTGCCGCCCAAAGAAATAGCATCTCAAGCCTGCTACTGCAGTGCCTGTGCTGCAGTGTACTGCCACTTCGACTTGGCATTTAAAACTACTTGCCAAGCCTTAAACTCCAATTTTATTACATATCAGTAACCCCTAAGGTAGGCCCTAGGTAGTCCTAGGGGCATCATGCTATGTAAGTAAAAGGTAAGACATGTACTGTGGTAGTTTGTATGTCCTATTAGTATCAAACAGTCTATTACATTTTTCACTACTGTGAGATCTGCCCCTCTCATAGGTTAGCATTGGGTATTCCCTTATACTTTTTGGGGGGTAATTCCATATCAGAGAGGAGAAGCTTTATTTATTTATTGATAAATCCTATCTACTGGTGAGGTTGGATTTAATCTTACTATTGTATGAATGCCATTTTTAGAGAGTGAGCATTTCTCTGCACTTACTGCTCTATTTGCATGAAAACCTGTCTTCAATTGACGTCTGGATTGGGCTGCGAGACAGCTACATATGTGCATTCCCTGTAGACAGCCACAACACAGGTCAC
>NW_028244321.1:1355000-1425000 GCF_964263255.1 Lissotriton vulgaris | reverse complement strand
ATTTTATTACATATCAGTAACCCCTAAGGTAGGCCCTAGGTAGTCCTAGGGGCATCATGCTATGTAAGTAAAAGGTAAGACATGTACTGTGGTAGTTTGTATGTCCTAGTAGTATCAAACAGTCTATTACATTTTTCACTACTGTGAGGTCTGCCCCTCTCATAGGTTAGCATTGGGTATTCCCTTATACTTTTTGGGGGGTAATTCCATATCAGAGAGGAGAAGCTTTATTTATTTATTGATAAATCCTATCTACTGGTGAGGTTGGATTTAATCTTACTATTGTATAAATGCCATTTTTAGAGAGTGAGCATTTCTCTGCACTTACTGCTCTATTTGCATTGAAACCTGTCTTCGATTGACGTCTGGATTGGGCTGCGGGACAGCTACATATGTGCATTCCCTGTAGACAGCCACAACACAGGTCACTCAACTGCAACTGCATTCATCTGCATTCTGATTGGCCTGGGGGAGAGCTCCGCTCCCCTTACCGCAAATATGTTCAAGAACGATAATTTATGTCAGTAAGTACAGTATACCTACATCTTATAATCATGTGTGTTTAAATAATTTGTCGTTAGATCGTTTAAATATTGAAAAGGATCTGTTTTTAATAGACATTTTACAAAAACAACTGGTACATTTGGGAATTCTGTAAAGGAAAAACCCAACTGCCATGACATTGCCAACCACAATGCCGTGACTCAGATTCGAACCGAGGTTGCTGCGGCCACAACGCAGAGTACTAACCACTATACGATCACGGCGAGCTACTTGGGCTCAATAACGTACAGTGACATGAAGAAATTATAATTCGGAACACTCAGGGCTACTCCTGTGATAGGCTGAATGTGTTCATTGCTTCCTCATTCCTTATACAAAGGCTTTATCTCCTCAGTGGTTGATAGGCTGAAACCGTTTCCTGGCCGCCTGCTTGTGAACTGGCAGGAGTCAAAGATCACACATACACTTGTGGGCTTGTGATGGGACACCAATGCAGAGAAACAAACCTGGCGCAGATATTCTATTCTGTTTATTAGACCTGCATCTCCCCTGTACCTCCTCAAGCCATCTGTATGTGAAGCAAGAAAGAGTTAAGGAACGGTCCATCTACACTTTTATTGGGAGGATGCTGCCGTGAGCTCCTCCCAGCTAATCACACAAACAGCAGTAAAGCAAGATAACTACACAGTTAGGGGGGACTGCATGGTTAGGTTTTTGAGGAATTATTGAAACTGACCTCAGTGACCCATAATCAGAGCTGTGGCTAATGACTGCATGCCTAATTATGATGAAGCAAGCACCATGGCTCGTAGGGGCCCCACAACACACTTTTCTTCGCTCATTGAATTAAAGTATAAACTTCTGCCATGTGTGAGTGGTAAAGGCTTGTTAATTTTGTTGCTTTTCAAATTCACGTCTGACAACAAGACGAAGGAACATTGGGGCATCAGACGCTTTGGAAAGTAGCCACCAACCGCAGAGAAAGAGAGAAAGAGGGAAAAGACAGTATGAGGTGTGGAGAAAACAGCAGCAGGTACAAGGAGCTCAAATGAGATTAATGGCGCCTCAGTAGAGCACGTAAAGGAACAGTTACAAATCTAAGAAAAGGGAAAGAAAAGACTAGGAAAAAACACAGAAAGAGCTTGTAGATGAAATTCTCTTCCAGGAACAGCAGGTTAGGAGAAATTACACAGGGAGCAGTTAAGCTTGTAACACGGGGGAGAATAGAAAAGAAAATGCAGTTTTATGAAGTGTGTTTGCCTAAACCAGCTAGCACTTTTATTTTATTTCTCTATTTGCTTCTTTTATTGGTAAAGTAAGTTTCAAGTGCATGCACAGGTATGACCGAGAGAGCCAGGGTATAATAATTTGAAGCGTTTGCACCAGCGCTAATGAAGGACGAGAGTTATAGCAAAGATATGAAAGGGGGAGCGATAATAAATATGTGATATGGCAATAGTGACACCAAAATAAGCCACCTATTTATAAAACTGACATGGAAGAAATACTAAAGGTTAACTTCTGAAATTGTAGCCGATGTTAAAAAGATTCTCGTTGTCGGCAGGATTCGAACCTGCGCGGGGAGACCCCAATGGATTTCTAGTCCATCGCCTTAACCACTCGGCCACAACAACTGACTGTAAGGTGTGTGCACATAATCTGTATGCAAGTTTTCAAGGTGTCCCACAGCAAATTCCTGATATTCTGCAATGCACTTTTAAAAAATAATGTTTTTTTCAGCAGGCACATTCTCTCGTAAAAACAAAAATTGCATGCGTATATCTCTAGTTTGGAATACCATAGGCTTGCATGCATACTCTCATGGGTCACTCAAGTTTTTTGGACCCTATTGCACTCTGTTTTCGTGCTGCTTTTAGTATATGGCCCATATTACAGAAGTCTACCATCTTTGAGTATTTGAGGCTCCTTTGTAAGTGCTTTATATTTTTTCCTGGAGGAGCTATATAATAAAGGGGTCCAGGAAGGATTGCATTTATGGAAGATAAAAGAAGGCCCACTTGTCTCACCAAATGCTGTAGAGAAACCTGATGTTTTACTCATGTTATCCTTAGTTCGTTTTTGTTAGACCTTGCATTCTTAAGGTGGTCCCAACCCCACCTTATTGCTTTTCACCTCCGCATTTTGCTGTATCTTTTTGTTGGCCTTAGGACTCTGATCACTTTATCGCTACTAATCAGTGCTGAAGTGCACGTGCTTCTTCCCTAATCAGGTGTATAATTGGAGTATACCTGACTGACAGATTTAATTTACTTGAAAGCCCCTTGTAAAGTGGTATACCATATACCCAGGGACTGATTGTGCCGCCCAAAGAAATAGCATTTCAAACCTGTCTCAAGCCTGCTACTGCAGTGCCTGTGCTGCAGTGTACTGCCACTTCGACTTGGCATTTAAAACTACTTGCCAAGCATTAAACTCCAATTTTATTACATATCAGTAACCCCTAAGGTAGGCCCTAGGTAGTCCTAGGGGCATCATGCTATGTAAGTAAAAGGTAAGACATGTGCTGTGGTAGTTTGTATGTCCTAGTAGTATCAAACAGTCTATTACATTTTTCACTACTGTGAGGTCTGCCCCTCTCATAGGTTAGCATTGGGTATTCCCTTATACTTTTTGGGGGGTAATTCCATATCAGAGAGGAGAAGCTTTATTTATTTATTGATAAATCCTATCTACTGGTGAGGTTGAATTTAATCTCACTATTGTATAAATGCCATTTTCAGAGAGTGAGCATTTCTCTGCACTTAATGCTCTATTTGCATTGAAACCTGTCTTCGATTGATGTCTGGATTGGGCTGCGAGACAGCTACATATGTTCATTCCCTGTAGACAGCCACAACACAGGTCACTCAACTGCAACTGCATTCATCTGCATTCTGATTGGCCTGGGGGAGAGCTCCGCTCCCCTTACTGCAAATATGTTCAAGAACGATAATTTATGTCAGTAAGTACAGTATACCTACATCTTATAATCATGTGTGTTTAAATAATTTGTCGTTAGATCGTTTAAATATTGAAAAGGATCTGTTTTAATAGACATTTTACAAAAACAACTGGTACATTTGGGAATTCTGTAAAGGAAAAACCCAACTGCCGTGACATTGCCAACCACAATGCCGTGACTCGGATTCGAACCGAGCCTGCTGCAGCCACAACGCAGAGTACTAACCACTATACGATCACAGCGAGCTACTTGGGCTCAATAACGTACAGTGACATGAAGAAATTATAATTCGGAACATTCAGGGCTACTCCTGTGATAGGCTCAATGTGTTCATTGCTTCCTCATTCCTTATAAAAAGGCTTTATCTCCTCAGTGGTTGATAGGCTGAAACCGTTTCCTGGCCGCCTGCTTGTGAACTGGCAGGAGTCAAAGATCACACATACACTGGTGGGCCTGTGATGGGACACCAATGCAGAGAAACACACCTGGCGCAGATATTCTATTCTGTTTATTAGACCTGCATCTCCCCTGTACCTCCTCAAGCCATCTGTATGTGAAGCAAGAAGGAGTTAAGGAACGGTCCATCTACACTTTTATTGGGAGGATACTGCCGTGAGCTCCTCCCAGCTAATCACACAAACAGCAGTAAAGCAAGATAACTACACAGTTAGGGGGGACTGCATGGTTAGGTTTTTGAGGAATTATTGAAACTGACCTCAGTGACCCATAATCAGAGCTGTGGCTAATGACTGCATGCCTATTTATGATGAAGCAAGCACCATGGCTCGTAGGGGCCCCACAACACACTTTTCTTAGCTCATTAAATTAAAGTATAAACTTCTGCCATGTGTGAGTGGTAAAGGCTTGTTAATTTTGTTGCTTTTCAAATTCACGTCTGACAACAAGATGAAGGAACATTGGGGCATCAGACGCTTTGGAAAGTAGCCACCAACGGCAGAGAAAGAGAGAAAGAGGGAAAAGACAGTCTGAGGTGTGGAGAAAACAGCAGCAGGTACACGGAGCTCAAATGAGATTAATGGCGCCTACGTAGAGCACGTAAAGGAACAGTTACAAATCTAAGAAAAGGGAAAGAAAAGACTAGGAAAAAACACAGAAAGAGCTTGTAGATGAAATTCTCTTCCAGGAACAGCAGGTTAGGAGAAATTACACAGGGAGCAGTTAAGCTTGTAACACGGGGGAGAATAGAAAAGAAAATGCAGTTTTATGAAGTGTGTTTGCCTAATCCAGCTAGCACTTTTATTTTATTTCTCTATTTGCTTCTTTTATTGGTAAAGTAAGTTTCAAGTGCATGCACAGGTATGACCGAGAGAGCCAGGGTATAATAATTTGAAGCGTTTGCACCAGCGCTAATGAAGGACGAGAGTTATAGCAAAGATATGAAAGGGGGAGCGATAATAAATATGTGATATGGCAATAGTGACACCAAAATAAGCCACCTATTTATAAAACTGACATGGAAGAAATACTAAAGGTTAACTTCTGAAATTGTAGCCGATGTTAAAAAGATTCTCGTTGTCGGCAGGATTCGAACCTGCGCGGGGAGACCCCAATGGATTTCTAGTCCATCGCCTTAACCACTCGGCCACAACAACTGACTGTAAAGTAGGTGCACATAATCTGTATGCAAGTTTTCAAGGTGTCCCACAGCAAATTCCTGATATTCTGCAATGCACTTTTAAAAAATAATGTTTTTTTCAGCAGGCACATTCTCTCGTAAAAACAAAAATTGCATGCGTATATCTCTAGTTTGGAATACCATAGGCTTGCATGCATACTCTCATGGGTCACTCAAGTTTTTTGGACCCTATTGCACTCTGTTTTCGTGCTGCTTTTAGTATATGGCCCATATTACAGAAGTCTACCATCTTTGAGTATTTGAGGCTCCTTTGTAAGTGCTTTATATTTTTTCCTGGAAGAGCTATATAATAAAGGGGTCCAGGAAGGATTGCATTTATGGAAGATAAAAGAAGGCCCACTTGTCTCACCAAATGCTGTAGAGAAACCTGATGTTTTACTCATGTTATCCTTAGTTCGTTTTTGTTAGACCTTGCATTCTTAAGGTGGTCCCAACCCCACCTTATTGCTTTTCACCTCCGCATTTTGCTGTATCTTTTTGTTGGCCTTAGGACTCTGATCACTTTATTGCTACTAATCAGTGCTGAAGTGCACGTGCTTCTTCCCTAATCATGTGTATAATTGGAGTATACCTGACTGACAGATTTAATTTACTTGAAAGCCCCTTGTAAAGTGGTATACCATATACCCAGGGACTGATTGTGCCGCCCAAAGAAATAGCATTTCAAACCTGTCTCAAGCCTGCTACTGCAGTGCCTGTGCTGCAGTGTACTGCCACTTCGACTTGGCATTTAAAACTACTTGCCAAGCCTTAAACTCCAATTTTATTACATATCAGTAACCCCTAAGGTAGGCCCTAGGTAGTCCTAGGGGCATCATGCTATGTAAGTAAAAGGTAAGACATGTACTGTGGTAGTTTGTATGTCCTAGTAGTATCAAACAGTCTATTACATTTTTCACTACTGTGACGTCTGCCCCTCTCATAGGTTAGCATTGGGTATTCCCTTATACTTTTTGGGGGGTAATTCCATATCAGAGAGGAGAAGCTTTATTTATTTATTGATAAATCCTATCTACTGGTGAGGTTGGATTTAATCTTACTATTGTATAAATGCCATTTTTAGAGAGTGAGCATTTCTCTGCACTTACTGCTCTATTTGCATTGAAACCTGTCTTCGATTGACGTCTGGATTGGGCTGCGGGACAGCTACATATGTGCATTCCCTGTAGACAGCCACAACACAGGTCACTCAACTGCAACTGCATTCATCTGCATTCTGATTGGCCTGGGGGAGAGCTCCGCTCCCCTTACCGCAAATATGTTCAAGAACGATAATTTATGTCAGTAAGTACAGTATACCTACATCTTATAATCATGTGTGTTTAAATAATTTGTCGTTAGATCGTTTAAATATTGAAAAGGATCTGTTTTTAATAGACATTTTACAAAAACAACTGGTACATTTGGGAATTCTGTAAAGGAAAAACCCAACTGCCGTGACATTGCCAACCACAATGCCGTGACTCGGATTCGAACCGAGGTTGCTGCGGCCACAACGCAGAGTACTAACCACTATACGATCACGGCGAGCTACTTGGGCTCAATAACGTACAGTGACATGAAGAAATTATAATTCGGAACACTCAGGGCTACTCCTGTGATAGGCTGAATGTGTTCATTGCTTCCTCATTCCTTATACAAAGGCTTTATCTCCTCAGTGGTTGATAGGCTGAAACCGTTTCCTGGCCGCCTGCTTGTGAACTGGCAGGAGTCAAAGATCACACATACACTGGTGGGCCTGTGATGGGACACCAATGCAGAGAAACAAACCTGGCGCAGATATTCTATTCTGTTTATTAGACCTGCATCTCCCCTGTACCTCCTCAAGCCATCTGTATGTGAAGCAAGAAAGAGTTAAGGAACGGTCCATCTACACTTTTATTGGGAGGATGCTGCCGTGAGCTCCTCCCAGCTAATCACACAAACAGCAGTAAAGCAAGATAACTACACAGTTAGGGGGGACTGCATGGTTAGGTTTTTGAGGAATTATTGAAACTGACCTCAGTGACCCATAATCAGAGCTGTGGCTAATGACTGCATGCCAAATTATGATGAAGCAAGCACCATGGCTCGTAGGGGCCCCACAACACACTTTTCTTAGCTCATTGAATTAAAGTATAAACTTCTGCCATGTGTGAGTGGTAAAGGCTTGTTAATTTTGTTGCTTTTCAAATTCACGTCTGACAACAAGACGAAGGAACATTGGGGCATCAGACGCTTTGGAAAGTAGCCACCAACCGCAGAGAAAGAGAGAAAGAGGGAAAAGACAGTATGAGGTGTGGAGAAAACAGCAGCAGGTACAAGGAGCTCAAATGAGATTAATGGCGCCTCAGTAGAGCACGTAAAGGAACAGTTACAAATCTAAGAAAAGGGAAAGAAAAGACTAGGAAAAAACACAGAAAGAGCTTGTAGATGAAATTCTCTTCCAGGAACAGCAGGTTAGGAGAAATTACACAGGGAGCAGTTAAGCTTGTAACACGGGGGAGAATAGAAAAGAAAATGCAGTTTTATGAAGTGTGTTTGCCTAATCCAGCTAGCACTTTTATTTTATTTCTCTATTTGCTTCTTTTATTGGTAAAGTAAGTTTCAAGTGCATGCACAGGTATGACCGAGAGAGCCAGGGTATAATAATTTGAAGCGTTTGCACCAGCGCTAATGAAGGACGAGAGTTATAGCAAAGATGTGAAAGGGGGAGCGATAATAATTATGTGATATGGCAATAGTGACACCAAAATAAGCCACCTATTTATAAAACTGACATGGAAGAAATACTAAAGGTTAACTTCTGAAATTGTAGCCGATGTTAAAAAGATTCTCGTTGTCGGCAGGATTCGAACCTGTGCGGGGAGACCCCAATGGATTTCTAGTCCATCGCCTTAACCACTCGGCCACAACAACTGACTGTAAGGTGTGTGCACATAATCTGTATGCAAGTTTTTAAGGTGTCCCACAGCAAATTCCTGATATTCTGCAATGCACTTTTAAAAAATAATGTTTTTTTCAGCAGGCACATTCTCTCGTAAAAACAAAAATTGCATGCGTATATCTCTAGTTTGGAATACCATAGGCTTGCATGCATACTCTCATGGGTCACTCAAGTTTTTTGGACCCTATTGCACTCTGTTTTCGTGCTGCTTTTAGTATATGGCCCATATTACAGAAGTCTACCATCTTTGAGTATTTGAGGCTCCTTTGTAAGTGCTTTATATTTTTTCCTGGAAGAGTTATATAATAAAGGGGTCCAGGAAGGATTGCATTTATGGAAGATAAAAGAAGGCCCACTTGTCTCACCAAATGCTGTAGAGAAACCTGATGTTTTACTCATGTTATCCTTAGTTCGTTTTTGTTAGACCTTGCATTCTTAAGGTGGTCCCAACCCCACCTTATTGCTTTTCACCTCCGCATTTTGCTGTATCTTTTTGTTGGCCTTAGGACTCTGATCACTTTATCGCTACTAATCAGTGCTGAAGTGCACATGCTTCTTCCCTAATAAGGTGTATAATTGGAGTATACCTGACTGACAGATTTAATTTACTTGAAAGCCCCTTGTAAAGTGGTATACCATATACCCAGGGACTGATTGTGCCGCCCAAAGAAATAGCATTTCAAACCTGTCTCAAGCCTGCTACTGCAGTGCCTGTGCTGCAGTGTACTGCCACTTCGACTTGGCATTTAAAACTACTTGCCAAGCCTTAAACTCCAATTTTATTACATATCAGTAACCCCTAAGGTAGGCCCTAGGTAGTCCTAGGGGCATCATGCTATGTAAGTAAAAGGTAAGACATGTACTGTGGTAGTTTGTATGTCCTAGTAGTATCAAACAGTCTATTACATTTTTCACTACTGTGAGGTCTGCCCCTCTCATAGGCTAGCATTGGGTATTCCCTTATACTTTTTGGGGGGTAATTCCATATCAGAGAGGAGAAGCTTTATTTATTTATTGATAAATCCTATCTACTGGTGAGGTTGGATTTAATCTCACTATTGTATAAATGCCATTTTCAGAGAGTGAGCATTTCTCTGCACTTACTGCTCTATTTGCATTGAAACCTGTCTTCGATTGACGTCTGGATTGGGCTGCGAGACAGCTACATATGTTCATTCCCTGTAGACAGCCACAACACAGGTCACTCAACTGCAACTGCATTCATCTGCATTCTGATTGGCCTGGGGGAGAGCTCCGCTCCCCTTACCGCAAATATGTTCAAGAACGATAATTTATGTCAGTAAGTACAGTATACCTACATCTTATAATCATGTGTGTTTAAATAATTTGTCGTTAGATCGTTTAAATATTGAAAAGGATCTGTTTTAATAGACATTTTACAAAAACAACTGGTACATTTGGGAATTCTGTAAAGGAAAAACCCAACTGCCGTGACATTGCCAACCACAATGCCGTGACTCAGATTCGAACCGAGGTTGCTGCGGCCACAATGCAGAGTACTAACCACTATACGATCACGGCGAGCTACTTGGGCTCAATAACGTACAGTGACATGAAGAAATTATAATTCGGAACATTCAGGGCTACTCCTGTGATAGGCTGAATGTGTTCATTGCTTCCTCATTCCTTATACAAAGGCTTTATCTCCTCAGTGGTTGATAGGCTGAAACCGTTTCCTGGCCGCCTGCTTGTGAACTGGCAGGAGTCAAAGATCACACATACACTGGTGGGCCTGTGATGGGACACCAATGCAGAGAAACACACCTGGCGCAGATATTCTATTCTGTTTATTAGACCTGCATCTCCCCTGTACCTCCTCAAGCCATCTGTATGTGAAGCAAGAAGGAGTTAAGGAACGGTCCATCTACACTTTTATTGGGAGGATGCTGCCGTGAGCTCCTCCCAGCTAATCACACAAACAGCAGTAAAGCAAGATAACTACACAGTTAGGGGGGACTGCATGGTTAGGTTTTTGAGGAATTATTGAAACTGACCTCAGTGACCCATAATCAGAGCTGTGGCTAATGACTGCATGCCTAATTATGATGAAGCAAGCACCATGGCTCGTAGGGGCCCCACAACACACTTTTCTTAGCTCATTAAATTAAAGTATAAACTTCTGCCATGTGTGAGTGGTAAAGGCTTGTTAATTTTGTTGCTTTTCAAATTCACGTCTGACAACAAGACGAAGGAACATTGGGGCATCAGACGCTTTGGAAAGTAGCCACCAACCGCAGAGAAAGAGAGAAAGAGGGAAAAGACAGTATGAGGTGTGGAGAAAACAGCAGCAGGTACACGGAGCTCAAATGAGATTAATGGCGCCTAAGTAGAGCACGTAAAGGAACAGTTACAAATCTAAGAAAAGGGAAAGAAAAGACTAGGAAAAAACACAGAAAGAGCTTGTAGATGAAATTCTCTTCCAGGAACAGCAGGTTAGGAGAAATTACACAGGGAGCAGTTAAGCTTGTAACACGGGGGAGAATAGAAAAGAAAATGCAGTTTTAGGAAGTGTGTTTGCCTAATCCAGCTAGCACTTTTATTTTATTTCTCTATTTGCTTCTTTTATTGGTAAAGTAAGTTTCAAGTGCATGCACAGGTATGACCGAGAGAGCCAGGGTATAATAATTTGAAGCGTTTGCACCAGCGCTAATAAAGGATGAGAGTTATAGCAAAGATATGAAAGGGGGAGCGATAATAAATATGTGATATGGCAATAGTGACACCAAAATAAGCCACCTATTTATAAAACTGACATGGAAGAAATACTAAAGGTTAACTTCTGAAATTGTAGCCGATGTTAAAAAGATTCTCATTGTCGGCAGGTTTCGAACCTGCACGGGGAGACCCCAATGGATTTCTATTCCATCGCCTTAACCACTCGGCCACAACAACTGACTTTAAGGTGTGTGCACATAATCTGTATGCAAGTTTTCAAGGTGTCCCACAGCAAATTCCTGATATTCTGCAATGCACTTTTTAAAAATAATGTTTTTTTCAGCAGGCACATTCTCTCCTAAAAACAAAAATTGCATGCGTATATCTCTAGTTTGGAATACCATAGGCTTGCATGCATACTCTCATGGGTCACTCACGTTTTTTGGACCCTATTGCACTCTGTTTTCGTGCTGCTTTTAGTATATGGCCGATATTACAGAAGTCTACCATCTTTGAGTATTTGAGGCTCCTTTGTAAGTGCTTTATATTTTTTCCTTGAAGAGCTATATAATAAAGGGGTCCGGGAAAGATTCCATTTATGGAAGATAAAAGAAGGCCCACTTGTCTCACCAAATGCTGTAGAGAAACCTGATGTTTTACTCATGTTATCCTTAGTTCGTTTTTGTTAGACCTTGCATTCTTAAGGTGGTCCCAACCCCACCTTATTGCTTTTCACCTCCGCATTTTGCTGTATCTTTTTGTTGGCCTTAGGACTCTGATCACTTTATCGCTACTAATCAGTGCTGAAGTGCACGTGCTTCTTCCCTAATCATGTGTATAATTGGAGTATACCTGACTGACAGATTTAATTTACTTGAAAGCCCCTTGTAAAGTGGTATACCATATACCCAGGGACTGATTGTGCCGCCCAAATAAATAGCATTTCAAACCTGTCTCAAGCCTGCTACTGCAGTGCCTGTGCTGCAGTGTACTGCCACTTCGACTTGGCATTTAAAACTACTTGCCAAGCCTTAAACATCAATTTTATTACATATCAGTAACCCCTAAGGTAGGCCCTAGGTAGTCCTAGGGGCATCATGCTATGTAAGTAAAAGGTAAGACATGTACTGTGGTAGTTTGTATGTCCTAGTAGTATCAAACAGTCTATTACATTTTTCACTACTGTGAGGTCTGCCCCTCTCATAGGTTAGCATTGGGTATTCCCTTATACTTTTTGGGGGGTAATTCCATATCAGAGAGGAGAAGCTTTATTTATTTATTGATAAATCCTATCTACTGGTGAGGTTGGATTTAATCTTACTGTTGAATAAATGCCATTTTTAGAGAGTGAGCATTTCTCTGCTCTTACTGCTCTATTTGCATTGAAACCTGTCTTCGATTGACGTCTGGATTAGGCTGCGAGACAGCTACATATGTGCATTCCCTGTAGACAGCCACAACACAGGTCACTCAACTGCAACTGCATTCATCTGCATTCTGATTAGCGTGGGGGAGAGCTCCGCTCCCCTTACCGCAAATATGTTCAAGAACGATAATTTATGTCAGTAAGTACAGTATACCTACATCTTATAATCATGTGTGTTTAAATAATTTGTTGTTAGATTGTTTAAATATTGAAAAGGATCTGTTTTTAATAGACAGTTTACAAAAACAACTGGTACATTTGGGAATTCTGTAAAGGAAAAACCCAACTGCCCTGACATTGCCAACCACAATGCCGTGACTCGGATTCGAACCGAGGTTGTTGCGGCCACAACGCAGAGTACTAACCATTATACGATCACGGCGAGCTACTTGGGCTCGATAACGTACAGTGACATGAAGAAATTATAATTCGGAACACTCAGGGCTACTCCTGTGATAGGCTGAATGTGTTCATTGCTTCCTCATTCCTTATACAAAGGCTTTATCTCCTCAGTGGTTGATAGGCTGAAACCGTTTCCTGGCCGCCTGCTTGTGAACTGGCAGGAGTCAAAGATCACACATACACTGGTGGGCCTGTGATGGGACACCAATGCAGAGAAACACACCCGGCGCAGATATTCTATTCTGTTTATTAGACCTGCATCTCCCCTGTACCTCCTCAAGCCATCTGTATGTGAAACAAGAAAGAATTAAGGAACGGTCCACCTACACTTTTATTGGGAGGATGCTGCCGTGAGCTCCTCCCAGCTAATCACACAAACAGCAGTAAAGCAAGATGACTACACAGTTAGAGGGGACTGCATGGTTAGGTTTTTGAGGAATTATTGAAACTGACCTCATTGACCCATAATCAGAGCTGTGGCTAATGACTGCATGCCTAATTATGATGAAGCAAGCACCATGGCTCGTAGGGGCCCCACAACACACTTTTCTTAGCTCATTGAATTAAAGTATAAACTTCTGCCATGTGTGAGTGGTAAAGGCTTGTTAATTTTGCTGCTTTTCAAATTCACGTCTGACAACAAGACGAAGGAACATTGGGGCATCAGACGCTTTGGAAAGTAGCCACCAACCGCAGAGAAAGAGAGAAAGAGGGAAAAGACAGTATGAGGTGTGGAGAAAACAGCAGCAGGTACAAGGAGCTCAAATGAGATTAATGGCGCCTCAGTAGAGCACGTAAAGGAACAGTTACAAATCTAAGAAAAGGGAAAGAAAAGACTAGGAAAAAACACAGAAAGAGCTTGTAGATGAAATTCTCTTCCAGGAACAGCAGGTTAGGAGAAATTACACAGGGAGCAGTTAAGCTTGTAACACGGGGGAGAATAGAAAAGAAAATGCAGTTTTATGAAGTGTGTTTGCCTAATCCAGCTAGCACTTTTATTTTATTTCTCTATTTGCTTCTTTTATTGGTAAAGTAAGTTTCAAGTGCATGCACAGGTATGACCGAGAGAGCCAGGGTATAATAATTTGAAGCGTTTGCACCAGCGCTAATGAAGGACGAGAGTTATAGGAAAGATATGAAAGGGGGAGCGATAATAAATATGTGATATGGCAATAGTGACACCAAAATAAGCCACCTATTTATGAAACTGACATGGAAGAAATACTAAAGGTTAACTTCTGAAATTGTAGCCGATGTTAAAAAGATTCTCGTTGTCGGCAGGATTCGAACCTGCGCGGGGAGACCCCAATGGATTTCTAGTCCATCGCCTTAACCACTCGGCCACAACAACTGACTGTATGGTGTGTGCACATAATCTGTATGCAAGTTTTCAAGGTGTCCCACAGCAAATTCCTGATATTCTGCAATGCACTTTTAAAATATAATTTTTTTTTCAGCAGGCACATTCTCTCCTAAAAACAAAAATTGCATGCGTCTATCTCTAGTTTGGAATACCATAGGCTTGCATGCATACTCTCATGGGTCACTCAAGTTTTTTGGACCCTATTGCACTCTGTTTTCGTGCTGCTTTTAGTACATGGCCTATATTACAGAAGTCTACCATCTTTGAGTATTTGAGGCTCCTTTGTAAGTGCTTTATATTTATTCCTGGAAGAGCTATATAATAAAGGGGTCCAGGAAGGATGGCATTTATGGAAGATAAAAGAAGGCCCACTTGTCTCACCAAATGCTGTAGAGAAACCTGATGTTTTACTCATGTTATCCTTAGTTCGTTTTTGTTAGACCTTGCATTCTTAAGGTGGTCCCAACCCCACCTTATTGCTTTTCACCTCCGCATTTTGCTGTATCTTTTTGTTGGCCTTAGGACTCTGATCACTTTATCGCTACTAATCACTGCTGAAGTGCACGTGCTTCTTCCCTAATCATGTGTATAATTGGAGTATACCTGACTGACAGATTTAATTTACTTGAAAGCCCCTTGTAAAGTGGTATACCATATACCCAGGGACTGATTGTGCCGCCCAAAGAAATAGCATTTCAAACCTGTCTCAAGCCTGCTACTGCAGTGCCTGTGCTGCAGTGTACTGCCACTACGACTTGGCATTTAAAACTACTTGCCAAGCCTTAAACTCCAATTTTATTACATATCAGTAACCCCTAAGGTAGGCCCTAGGTAGTCCTAGGGGCATCATGCTATGTAAGTAAAAGGTAAGACATGTACTGTGGTAGTTTGTATGTCCTAGTAGTATCAAACAGTCTATTACATTTTTCACTACTGTGAGGTCTGCCCCTCTCATAGGTTAGCATTGGGTATTCCCTTATACTTTTTGGGGGGTAATTCCATATCAGAGAGGAGAAGCTTTATTTATTTATTGATAAATCCTATCTACTGGTGAGGTTGGATTTAATCTTACTATTGTATAAATGCCATTTTTAGAGAGTGAGCATTTCTCTGCACTTACTGCTCTATTTGCATTGAAACCTGTCTTCGATTGACGTCTGGATTGGGCTGCGGGACAGCTACATATGTGCATTCCCTGTAGACAGCCACAACACAGGTCACTCAACTGCAACTGCATTCATCTGCATTCTGATTGGCCTGGGGGAGAGCTCCGCTCCCCTTACCGCAAATATGTTCAAGAACGATAATTTATGTCAGTAAGTACAGTATACCTACATCTTATAATCATGTGTGTTTAAATAATGTGTCGTTAGATCGTTTAAATATTGAAAAGGATCTGTTTTTAATAGACATTTTACAAAAACAACTGGTACATTTGGGAATTCTGTAAAGGAAAAACCCAACTGCTGTGACATTGCCAACCACAATGCCGTGACTCGGATTCGAACCAAGGTTGCTGCGGCCACAACGCAGAGTACTAACCACTATACGATCACGGCGAGCTACTTGGGCTCAATAACGTACAGTGACATGAAGAAATTATAATTCGGAACACTCAGGGCTACTCCTGTGATAGGCTGAATGTGTTCATTGCTTCCTCATTCCTTATACAAAGGCTTTATCTCCTCAGTGGTTGATAGGCTGAAACCGTTTCCTGGCCGCCTGCTTGTGAACTGGCAGGAGTCAAAGATCACACATACACTGGTGGGCCTGTGATGGGACACCAATGCAGAGAAACAAACCTGGCGCAGATATTCTTTTCTGTTTATTAGACCTGCATCTCCCCTGTACCTCCTCAAGCCATCTGTATGTGAAGCAAGAAAGAGTTAAGGAACGGTCCATCTACACTTTTATTGGGAGGATGCTGCCGTGAGCTCCTCCCAGCTAATCACACAAACAGCAGTAAAGCAAGATAACTACACAGTTAGGGGGGACTGCATGGTTAGGTTTTTGAGGAATTATTGAAACTGACCTCAGTGACCCATAATCAGAGCTGTGGCTAATGACTGCATGCCTAATTATGATGAAGCAAGCACCATGGCTCGTAGGGGCCCCACAACACACTTTTCTTAGCTCATTGAATTAAAGTATAAACTTCTGCCATGTGTGAGTGGTAAAGGCTTGTTAATTTTGTTGCTTTTCAAATTCACGTCTGACAACAAGACGAAGGAACATTGGGGCATCAGACGCTTTGGAAAGTAGCCACCAACCGCAGAGAAAGAGAGAAAGAGGGAAAAGACAGTATGAGGTGTGGAGAAAACAGCAGCAGGTACAAGGAGCTCAAATGAGATTAATGGTGCCTCAGTAGAGCACGTAAAGGAACAGTTACAAATCTAAGAAAACGGAAAGAAAAGACTAGGAAAAAACACAGAAAGAGCTTGTAGATGAAATTCTCTTCCAGGAACAGCAGGTTAGGAGAAATTACACAGGGAGCAGTTAAGCTTGTAACACGGGGGAGAATAGAAAAGAAAATGCAGTTTTATGAAGTGTGTTTGCCTAATCCAGCTAGTACTTTTATTTTATTTCTCTATTTGCTTCTTTTATTGGTAAAGTAAGTTTCAAGTGCATGCACAGGTATGACCGAGAGAGCCAGGGTATAATAATTTGAAGCGTTTGCACCAGCGCTAATGAAGGACGAGAGTTAAAGCAAAGTTATGAAAGGGGGAGCGATAATAAATATGTGATATGGCAATAGTGACACCAAAATAAGCCACCTATTTATAAAACTGAGATGGAAGAAATACTAAAGGTTAACTTCTGAAATTGTAGCCGATGTTAAAAAGATTCTCGTTGTCGGCAGGATTCGAACCTGCGCGGGGAGACCCCAATGGATTTCTAGTCCATCGCCTTAACCACTCGGCCACAACAACTGACTGTAAGGTGTGTGCACATAATCTGTATGCAAGTTTTCAAGGTGTCCCACAGCAAATTCCTGATATTCTGCAATGCACTTTTAAAAAATAATGTTTTTTTCAGCAGGCACATTCTCTCGTAAAAACAAAAATTGCATGCGTATATCTCTAGTTTGGAATACCATAGGCTTGCATGCATACTCTCATGGGTCACTCAAGTTTTTTGGACCCTATTGCACTCTGTTTTCGTGCTGCTTTTAGTATATGGCCCATATTACAGAAGTCTACCATCTTTGAGTATTTGAGGCTCCTTTGTAAGTGCTTTATATTTTTTCTTGGAAGAGCTATATAATAAAGGGGTCCGGGAAAGATTGCATTTATGGAAGATAAAAGAAGGCCCACTTGTCTCACCAAATGCTGTAGAGAAACCTGATGTTTTACTCATGTTATCCTTAGTTCGTTTTTGTTAGACCTTGCATTCTTAAGGTGGTCCCAACCCCACCTTATTGCTTTTCACCTCCGCATTTTGCTGTATCTTTTTGTTGGCCTTAGGACTCTGATCACTTTATCGCTACTAATCAGTGCTGAAGTGCACATGCTTCTTCCCTAATAAGGTGTATAATTGGAGTATACCTGACTGACAGATTTAATTTACTTGAAAGCCCCTTGTAAAGTGGTATACCATATACCCAGGGACTGATTGTGCCGCCCAAAGAAATAGCATTTCAAACCTGTCTCAAGCCTGCTACTGCAGTGCCTGTGCTGCAGTGTACTGCCACTTCGACTTGGCATTTAAAACTACTTGCCAAGCCTTAAACTCCAATTTTATTACATATCAGTAACCCCTAAGGTAGGCCCTAGGTAGTCCTAGGGGCATCATGCTATGTAAGTAAAAGGTAAGACATGTACTGTGGTAGTTTGTATGTCCTAGTAGTATCAAACAGTCTATTACATTTTTCACTACTGTGAGGTCTGCCCCTCTCATAGGTTAGCATTGGGTATTCCCTTATACTTTTTGGGGGGTAATTCCATATCAGAGAGGAGAAGCTTTATTTATTTATTGATAAATCCTATCTACTGGTGAGGTTGGATTTAATCTCACTATTGTATAAATGCCATTTTCAGAGAGTGAGCATTTCTCTGCACTTACTGCTCTATTTGCATTGAAACCTGTCTTCGATTGACGTCTGGATTGGGCTGCGAGACAGCTACATATGTTCATTCCCTGTAGACAGCCACAACACAGGTCACTCAAATGCAACTGCATTCATCTGCATTCTGATTGGCCTGGGGGAGAGCTCCGCTCCCCTTACCGCAAATATGTTCAAGAACGATAATTTATGTCAGTAAGTACAGTATACCTACATCTTATAATCATGTGTGTTTAAATAATTTGTCGTTAGATCGTTTAAATATTGAAAAGGATCTGTTTTAATAGACATTTTACAAAAACAACTGGTACATTTGGGAATTCTGTAAAGGAAAAACCCAACTGCCGTGACATTGC
Source organism: Lissotriton vulgaris (assembly GCF_964263255.1). NCBI lineage: Eukaryota > Metazoa > Chordata > Amphibia > Caudata > Salamandridae > Lissotriton > Lissotriton vulgaris. The sequence goes on along the minus strand of NW_028244321.1, from coordinate 1,406,665 downwards.
CACCCACAATGCCGTGACTCAGATTCGAACCGAGGTTGCTGCGGCCACAATGCAGAGTACTAACCACTATACGATCACGGCGAGCTACTTGGGCTCAATAACGTACAGTGACATGAAGAAATTATAATTCGGAACATTCAGGGCTACTCCTGTGATAGGCTGAATGTGTTCATTGCTTCCTCATTCCTTATACAAAGGCTTTATCTCCTCAGTGGTTGATAGGCTGAAACCGTTTCCTGGCCGCCTGCTTGTGAACTGGCAGGAGTCAAAGATCACACATACACTGGTGGGCCTGTGATGGGACACCAATGCAGAGAAACACACCTGGCGCAGATATTCTATTCTGTTTATTAGACCTGCATCTCCCCTGTACCTCCTCAAGCCATCTGTATGTGAAGCAAGAAGGAGTTAAGGAACGGTCCATCTACACTTTTATTGGGAGGATGCTGCCGTGAGCTCCTCCCAGCTAATCACACAAACAGCAGTAAAGCAAGATAACTACACAGTTAGGGGGGACTGCATGGTTAGGTTTTTGAGGAATTATTGAAACTGACCTCAGTGACCCATAATCAGAGCTGTGGCTAATGACTGCATGCCTAATTATGATGAAGCAAGCACCATGGCTCGTAGGGGCCCCACAACACACTTTTCTTAGCTCATTAAATTAAAGTATAAACTTCTGCCATGTGTGAGTGGTAAAGGCTTGTTAATTTTGTTGCTTTTCAAATTCACGTCTGACAACAAGACGAAGGAACATTGGGGCATCAGACGCTTTGGAAAGTAGCCACCAACCGCAGAGAAAGAGGGAAAAGACAGTATGAGGTGTGGAGAAAACAGCAGCAGGTACACGGAGCTCAAATGAGATTAATAGCGCCTAAGTAGAGCACGTAAAGGAACAGTTACAAATCTAAGAAAAGGGAAAGAAAAGACTAGGAAAAAACACAGAAAGAGCTTGTAGATGAAATTCTCTTCCAGGAACAGCAGGTTAGGAGAAATTACACAGGGAGCAGTTAAGCTTGTAACACGGGGGAGAATAGAAAAGAAAATGCAGTTTTAGGAAGTGTGTTTGCCTAATCCAGCTAGCACTTTTATTTTATTTCTCTATTTGCTTCTTTTATTGGTAAAGTAAGTTTCAAGTGCATGCACAGGTATGACCGAGAGAGCCAGGGTATAATAATTTGAAGCGTTTGCACCAGCGCTAATAAAGGATGAGAGTTATAGCAAAGATATGAAAGGGGGAGCGATAATAAATATGTGATATGGCAATAGTGACACCAAAATAAGCCACCTATTTATAAAACTGACATGGAAGAAATACTAAAGGTTAACTTCTGAAATTGTAGCCGATGTTAAAAAGATTCTCATTGTCGGCAGGTTTCGAACCTGCACGGGGAGACCCCAATGGATTTCTATTCCATCGCCTTAACCACTCGGCCACATCAACTGACTGTAAGGTGTGTGCACATAATCTGTATGCAAGTTTTCAAGGTGTCCCACAGCAAATTCCTGATATTCTGCAATGCACTTTTTAAAAATAATGTTTTTTTCAGCAGGCACATTCTCTCCTAAAAACAAAAATTGCATGCGTATATCTCTAGTTTGGAATACCATAGGCTTGCATGCATACTCTCATGGGTCACTCACGTTTTTTGGACCCTATTGCACTCTGTTTTCGTGCTGCTTTTAGTATATGGCCGATATTACAGAAGTCTACCATCTTTGAGTATTTGAGGCTCCTTTGTAAGTGCTTTATATTTTTTCCTTGAAGAGCTATATAATAAAGGGGTCCGGGAAAGATTCCATTTATGGAAGATAAAAGAAGGCCCACTTGTCTCACCAAATGCTGTAGAGAAACCTGATGTTTTACTCATGTTATCCTTAGTTCGTTTTTGTTAGACCTTGCATTCTTAAGGTGGTCCCAACCCCACCTTATTGCTTTTCACCTCCGCATTTTGCTGTATCTTTTTGTTGGCCTTAGGACTCTGATCACTTTATCGCTACTAATCAGTGCTGAAGTGCACGTGCTTCTTCCCTAATCATGTGTATAATTGGAGTATACCTGACTGACAGATTTAATTTACTTGAAAGCCCCTTGTAAAGTGGTATACCATATACCCAGGGACTGATTGTGCCGCCCAAATAAATAGCATTTCAAACCTGTCTCAAGCCTGCTACTGCAGTGCCTGTGCTGCAGTGTACTGCCACTTCGACTTGGCATTTAAAACTACTTGCCAAGCCTTAAACATCAATTTTATTACATATCAGTAACCCCTAAGGTAGGCCCTAGGTAGTCCTAGGGGCATCATGCTATGTAAGTAAAAGGTAAGACATGTACTGTGGTAGTTTGTATGTCCTAGTAGTATCAAACAGTCTATTACATTTTTCACTACTGTGAGGTCTGCCCCTCTCATAGGTTAGCATTGGGTATTCCCTTATACTTTTTGGGGGGTAATTCCATATCAGAGAGGAGAAGCTTTATTTATTTATTGATAAATCCTATCTACTGGTGAGGTTGGATTTAATCTTACTGTTGAATAAATGCCATTTTTAGAGAGTGAGCATTTCTCTGCTCTTACTGCTCTATTTGCATTGAAACCTGTCTTCGATTGACGTCTGGATTAGGCTGCGAGACAGCTACATATGTGCATTCCCTGTAGACAGCCACAACACAGGTCACTCAACTGCAACTGCATTCATCTGCATTCTGATTAGCGTGGGGGAGAGCTCCGCTCCCCTTACCGCAAATATGTTCAAGAACGATAATTTATGTCAGTAAGTACAGTATACCTACATCTTATAATCATGTGTGTTTAAATAATTTGTTGTTAGATTGTTTAAATATTGAAAAGGATCTGTTTTTAATAGACAGTTTACAAAAACAACTGGTACATTTGGGAATTCTGTAAAGGAAAAACCCAACTGCCCTGACATTGCCAACCACAATGCCGTGACTCGGATTCGAACCGAGGTTGTTGCGGCCACAACGCAGAGTACTAACCATTATACGATCACGGCGAGCTACTTGGGCTCGATAACGTACAGTGACATGAAGAAATTATAATTGGGAACACTCAGGGCTACTCCTGTGATAGGCTGAATGTGTTCATTGCTTCCTCATTCCTTATACAAAGGCTTTATCTCCTCAGTGGTTGATAGGCTGAAACCGTTTCCTGGCCGCCTGCTTGTGAACTGGCAGGAGTCAAAGATCACACATACACTGGTGGGCCTGTGATGGGACACCAATGCAGAGAAACACACCTGGCGCAGATATTCTATTCTGTTTATTAGACCTGCATCTCCCCTGTACCTCCTCAAGCCATCTGTATGTGAAACAAGAAAGAATTAAGGAACGGTCCACCTACACTTTTATTGGGAGGATGCTGCCGTGAGCTCCTCCCAGCTAATCACACAAACAGCATTAAAGCAAGATGACTACACAGTTAGAGGGGACTGCATGGTTAGGTTTTTGAGGAATTATTGAAACTGACCTCATTGACCCATAATCAGAGCTGTGGCTAATGACTGCATGCCTAATTATGATGAAGCAAGCACCATGGCTCGTAGGGGCCCCACAACACACTTTTCTTAGCTCATTGAATTAAAGTATAAACTTCTGCCATGTGTGAGTGGTAAAGGCTTGTTAATTTTGCTGCTTTTCAAATTCACGTCTGACAACAAGACGAAGGAACATTGGGGCATCAGACGCTTTGGAAAGTAGCCACCAACCGCAGAGAAAGAGAGAAAGAGGGAAAAGACAGTATGAGGTGTGGAGAAAACAGCAGCAGGTACAAGGAGCTCAAATGAGATTAATGGCGCCTCAGTAGAGCACGTAAAGGAACAGTTACAAATCTAAGAAAAGGGAAAGAAAAGACTAGGAAAAAACACAGAAAGAGCTTGTAGATGAAATTCTCTTCCAGGAACAGCAGGTTAGGAGAAATTACACAGGGAGCAGTTAAGCTTGTAACACGGGGGAGAATAGAAAAGAAAATGCAGTTTTATGAAGTGTGTTTGCCTAATCCAGCTAGCACTTTTATTTTATTTCTCTATTTGCTTCTTTTATTGGTAAAGTAAGTTTCAAGTGCATGCACAGGTATGACCGAGAGAGCCAGGGTATAATAATTTGAAGCGTTTGCACCAGCGCTAATGAAGGACGAGAGTTATAGCAAAGATATGAAAGGGGGAGCGATAATAAATATGTGATATGGCAATAGTGACACCAAAATAAGCCACCTATTTATGAAACTGACATGGAAGAAATACTAAAGGTTAACTTCTGAAATTGTAGCCGATGTTAAAAAGATTCTCATTGTCGGCAGGATTCGAACCTGCGTGGGGAGACCCCAATGGATTTCTAGTCCATCGCCTTAACCACTCGGCCACAACAACTGACTGTAAGGTGTGTGCACATAATCTGTATGCAAGTTTTCAAGGTGTCCCACAGCAAATTCCTGATATTCTGCAATGCACTTTTAAAATATAATTTTTTTTTCAGCAGGCACATTCTCTCCTAAAAACAAAAATTGCATGCGTCTATCTCTAGTTTGGAATACCATAGGCTTGCATGCATACTCTCATGGGTCACTCAAGTTTTTTGGACCCTATTGCACTCTGTTTTCGTGCTGCTTTTAGTATATGGCCCATATTACAGAAGTCTACCATCTTTGAGTATTTGAGGCTCCTTTGTAAGTGCTTTATATTTTTTCCTGGAAGAGCTATATAATAAAGGGGTCCGGGAAAGATTGCATTTATGGAAGATAAAAGAAGGCCCACTTGTCTCACCAAATGCTGTAGAGAAACCTGATGTTTTACTCATGTTATCCTTAGTTCGTTTTTGTTAGACCTTGCATTCTTAAGGTGGTCCCAACCCCACCTTATTGCTTTTCACCTCCGCATTTTGCTGTATCTTTTTGTTGGCCTTAGGACTCTGATCACTTTATCGCTACTAATCAGTGCTGAAGTGCACGTGCTTCTTCCCTAATCATATGTATAATTGGAGTATACCTGACTGACAGATTTAATTTACTTGAAAGCCCCTTGTAAAGTGGTATACCATATACCCAGGGACTGATTGTGCCGCCCAAAGAAATAGCATTTCAAACCTGTCTCAAGCCTGCTACTGCAGTGCCTGTGCTGCAGTGTACTGCCACTACGACTTGGCATTTAAAACTACTTGCCAAGCCTTAAACTCCAATTTTATTACATATCAGTAACCCCTAAGGTAGGCCCTAGGTAGTCCTAGGGGCATCATGCTATGTAAGTAAAAGGTAAGACATGTACTGTGGTAGTTTGTATGTCCTAGTAGTATCAAACAGTCTATTACATTTTTCACTACTGTGAGGTCTGCCCCTCTCATAGGTTAGCATTGGGTATTCCCTTATACTTTTTGGGGGGTAATTCCATATCAGAGAGGAGAAGCTTTATTTATTTATTGATAAATCCTATCTACTGGTGAGGTTGGATTTAATCTCACTATTGTATAAATGCCATTTTCAGAGAGTGAGCATTTCTCTGCACTTACTGCTCTATTTGCATTGAAACCTGTCTTCGATTGACGTCTGGATTGGGCTGCGAGACAGCTACATATGTTCATTCCCTGTAGACAGCCACAACACAGGTCACTCAACTGCAACTGCATTCATCTGCATTCTGATTGGCCTGGGGGAGAGCTCCGCTCCCCTTACCGCAAATATGTTCAAGAACGATAATTTATGTCAGTAAGTACAGTATACCTACATCTTATAATCATGTGTGTTTAAATAATTTGTCGTTAGATCGTTTAAATATTGAAAAGGATCTGTTTTAATAGACATTTTACAAAAACAACTGGTACATTTGGGAATTCTGTAAAGGAAAAACCCAACTGCCGTGACATTGCCAACCACAATGCCGTGACTCGGATTCGAACCGAGCCTGCTGCAGCCACAACGCAGAGTACTAACCACTATACGATCACGGCGAGCTACTTGGGCTCAATAACGAACAGTGACATGAAGAAATTATAATTCGGAACATTCAGGGCTACTCCTGTGATAGGCTGAATGTGTTCATTGCTTCCTCATTCCTTATACAAAGGCTTTATCTCCTCAGTGGTTGATAGGCTGAAACCATTTCCTGGCCGCCTGCTTGTGAACTGGCAGGAGTCAAAGATCACACATACACTGGTGGGCCTGTGATGGGACACCAATGCAGAGAAACACACCTGGCGCAGATATTCTATTCTGTTTATTAGACCTGCATCTCCCCTGTACCTCCTCAAGCCATCTGTATGTGAAGCAAGAAGGAGTTAAGGAACGGTCCATCTACACTTTTATTGGGAGGATGCTGCCGTGAGCTCCTCCCAGCTAATCACACAAACAGCAGTAAAGCAAGATAACTACACAGTTAGGGGGGACTGCATGGTTAGGTTTTTGAGGAATTATTGAAACTGACCTCAGTGACCCATAATCAGAGCTGTGGCTAATGACTGCATGCCTAATTATGATGAAGCAAGCACCATGGCTCGTAGGGGCCCCACAACACACTTTTCTTAGCTCATTAAATTAAAGTATAAACTTCTGCCATGTGTGAGTGGTAAAGGCTTGTTAATTTTGTTGCTTTTCAAATTCACGTCTGACAACAAGACAAAGGAACATTGGGGCATCAGACGCTTTGGAAAGTAGCCACCAACCGCAGAGAAAGAGAGAAAGAGGGAAAAGACAGTATGAGGTGTGGAGAAAACAGCAGCAGGTACACGGAGCTCAAATGAGATTAATGGCGCCTAAGAAGAGCACGTAAAGGAACAGTTACAAATCTAAGAAAAGGGAAAGAAAAGACTAGGAAAAAACACAGAAAGAGCTTGTAGATGAAATTCTCTTCCAGGAACAGCAGGTTAGGAGAAATTACACAGGGAGCAGTTAAGCTTGTAACACGGGGGAGAATAGAAAAGAAAATGCAGTTTTATGAAGTGTGTTTGCCTAATCCAGCTAGCACTTTTATTTTATTTCTCTATTTGCTTATTTTATTGGTAAAGTAAGTTTCAAGTGCATGCACAGGTATGACCGAGAGAGCCAGGGTATAATAATTTGAAGCGTTTGCACCAGCGCTAATGAAGGACGAGAGTTATAGCAAAGATATGAAAGGGGGAGCGATAATAAATATGTGATATGGCAATAGTGACACCAAAATAAGCCACCTATTTATAAAACTGACATGGAAGAAATACTAAAGGTTAACTTCTGAAATTGTAGCCGATGTTAAAAAGATTCTCGTTGTCGGCAGGATTCGAACCTGCGCGGGGAGACCCCAATGGATTTCTAGTCCATCGCCTTAACCACTCGGCCACAACAACTGACTGTAAGGTGTGTGCACATAATCTGTATGCAAGTTTTCAAGGTGTCTGTTGTACATTCTTACATTGCTTCTTAGCTTCCTTAGTCCTTTCTCTGTGTTTCTGTCTTGCATTTAGACTTTCCTTCTTGTTTCTTGTCGCAGTTAGGTACTCTTTGCATGCTGAGAGATCCTTCTGCTAGATGTTCATCTGTGCTGTGATGACGTCTGAGAATCTCCATGGGTGTTAGCGGAGAGGCTGCACATTCTGTGTTCCAGCCCTTGGTTGGAGAGGTGAGCAACGTGATGTGTCACGACGTGAGAGCAACGTGAGGGGTCACGCAATTTCGAGCTGCCATTTTGTTGTTTTGTCACCATAGTTACGGGACTACAACGGATCTCTGATAAAGCAGTGAGGAGGATTTCTTTTGTTCTATTTCCTTACTCAGCGCACATCGATGTATCCTGAGGTTGGGGTTTCCTTGGTGGTAATGCCCTGCACTATGACCGTAACGAACGTCCCTCAACTCGATGTCTCTTGTCAAATAGCACAAGTAAGCGAGCGCATGCATATCTAAATATAGCCCCGATATTTTACAGCTTGGCAGTTGAACACACTACTTTCTAGCACAAAGTCCTGTCATGTTTTCTGCAATTATTTTGGAATTAAAAACAAGCACGAACGAATTGGGAGAGTTTTTAATTCTTTCACAAGAGTGCCATCTAGTGGATTGTTTTGGTATATCATCATTCTTTTTGTTGGCAAAGAGACAAAACTCATGCAGTAAAAGTGTTGTGCAACAAAGAGATGGATGGCGAATGTGGCATTTGGCAAGTCCAGTATGTGACTGTGAGGAATCTCTAGTCTTATGAGGCAGGAGGAGAATTCAAACATGATGTCAATAGGTGTGAATTACAATTTTAGTGCAAGACTGTTTTCTCTAGTTGGTAGTCAAAACTACTGCAAACCAACTACGAAGTATATCTCAGGACTTGTAGTAACGAGCTAAGGAGATTCGAGAACCAGTACCTGAGGGGGACAACTGAAGTGGGCGAACGCTCCAGTGCCACAACAGGTTCACAACAGATTGTCCCTGGACCTAGTTGGTGGCTCCTGTAGTATATTGGGACAAAGATTCTTTAAAAAAAAAAAAGAAAGATAAGTAAAGCGAGACGACAAAGCAAATTCCAGGACCCGTTGAACTAAGCGATGGGTGGGGACAGGGAAATGTCCCTGTACTGGTAGAGAGTGAAGCAAATTCCAGGACCCGCTAAACCGAGAGTTGGGTGGAGACAAGAAGATGTCCCTGTACTGGTAGAGAGTGAAGCAAATTCCAGGACCCGCTAAACCAAGAGTTGGTTGGGGACAAGAAGATGTTCCTGTACTGGTAGAGAGTGAAGCAAATTCCAGGACCCGCTAAACCAAGAGTTGGTTGGGGACAAGAAGATGTCCCTGGACTGGTAGAGAGTGAAGCAGATTCCAGGACCCGTTAAATCAAGAGATGGGTGGAGACAGAAGAGTCTCTGGACTGGAAAGTACCGGGAGAGGACACAGGATGTCTCAGGACCGGGGTAGGGGTACCGGGAGTGGACAGACGTCGTCCCAGGACCGGTGGTGGACAAGACTCCCACAACCTGTACCAGGAGAGAATGAAGTGAGGTTCAACTCCGGCAGGGTTCATGACCGTGGTTCATGAAGCTCTAGAGTCTGTGTAATGAAATTTTTAAGGATTTTGGAAGCCTAAAAACAATCTGAGGCTCTTAACCCGAAGGATAGACCCAGAACCTGCACACCTGGTTCTGATCCAACTTTTTGGTCTGAAAGAAGTCAAGATCCATATTTTCTTCGGGGGTATCCTTCCAGAACTGTTGTATTTTCTATGCAGCGAATATCTGCGATGGACAATTTTTGTTTGAGAAAGTGAACTTTCTTTTTCTGTCTTTGGTGGCCACATTGATGGAAAGCAGAGAGTTGTCTGACTCTTCATTTTTGTCTGCTGAAGGGGGGAAGGTGGTTATAGGGATCTTCATCTTATTTCTCTTCTTGATCCTGATTCTTCTCTCCTTGTTCTGGAAGTTTTTGAGGTCTTTGACCTCCTTAGTGTTATACGTTTTCTTTTCTGTTTTCCATGCTTTATCTTCTTACGTGTTTGAGGTTTTCATATTTGTTGTTTGTAGGGGGGAAGATATGTTGTACATTCTTACATTGCTTCTTAGCTTCCTTAGTCCTTTCTCTGTGTTTCTGTCTTCTTACATAGCTGTATTCTATCTGTAGTGTTGGGGATTCTACTATGGGCAGTTGGTCTGGTCAGCTGTGGGGAACTACTGCTCTGTGTCTTAACTTCTTAACTTATTCTTAGTAACTTAATAAATACAACCTAACTACAAGAAGACGTGTCCTGCTGCATACTTAATTCTATTTACAACAGTGTCCCACAGCAAATTCCTGATATTCTGCAATGCACTTTTAAAAAATAATGTTTTTTTCAGCAGGCACATTCTCTTGTAAAAACAAAAATTGCATGCGTATATCTCTAGTTTGGAATACCATAGGCTTGCATGCATACTCTCATGGGTCACTCAAGTTTTTTGGACCCTATTGCACTCTGTTTTCGTGCTGCTTTTAGTATATGGCCCATATTACAGAAGTCTACCATCTTTGAGTATTTGAGGCTCCTTTGTAAGTGCTTTATATTTTTTCCTGGAAGAGCTATATAATAAAGGGGTCCAGGAAGGATTGCATTTATGGAAGATAAAAGAAGGCCCACTTGTCTCACCAAATGCTGTAGAGAAACCTGATGTTTTACTCATGTTATCCTTAGTTCGTTTTTGTTAGACCTTGCATTCTTAAGGTGGTCCCAACCCCACCTTATTGCTTTTCACCTCCGCATTTTGCTGTATCTTTTTGTTGGCCTTAGGACTCTGATCACTTTATCGCTACTAGTCAGTGCTGAAGTGCACGTGCTTCTTCCCTAATCATGTGTATAATTGGAGTATACCTGACTGACAGATTTAATTTACTTGAAAGCCCCTTGTAAAGTGGTATACCATATACCCAGGGACTGATTGTGCCGCCCAAAGAAATAGCATTTCAAACCTGTCTCAAGCCTGCTACTGCAGTGCCTGTGCTGCAGTGTACTGCCACTACGACTTGGCATTTAAAACTACTTGCCAAGCCTTAAACTCCAATTTTATTACATATCAGTAACCCCTAAGGTAGGCCCTAGGTAGTCCTAGGGGCATCATGCTATGTAAGTAAAAGGTAAGACATGTACTGTGGTAGTTTGTATGTCCTAGTAGTATCAAACAGTCTATTACATTTTTCACTACTGTGAGGTCTGCCCCTCTCATAGGTTAGCATTGGGTATTCCCTTATACTTTTTGGGGGGTAATTCCATATCAGAGAGGAGAAGCTTTATTTATTTATTGATAAATCCTATCTACTGGTGAGGTTGGATTTAATCTCACTATTGTATAAATGCCATTTTCAGAGAGTGAGCATTTCTCTGCACTTACTGCTCTATTTGCATTGAAACCTATCTTCGATTGACGTCTGGATTGGGCTGCGAGACAGCTACATATGTTCATTCCCTGTAGACAGCCACAACACAGGTCACTCAACTGCAACTGCATTCATCTGCATTCTGATTGGCCTGGGGGAGAGCTCCGCTCCCCTTACCGCAAATATGTTCAAGAACGATAATTTATGTCAGTAAGTACAGTATACCTACATCTTATAATCATGTGTGTTTAAATAATTTGTCGTTAGATCGTTTAAATATTGAAAAGGATCTGTTTTAATAGACATTTTACAAAAACAACTGGTACATTTGGGAATTCTGTAAAGGAAAAACCCAACTGCCGTGACATTGCCAACCACAATGCCGTGACTCTGATTCGAACCGAGCCTGCTGCAGCCACAACGCAGAGTACTAACCACTATACGATCACGGCGAGCTACTTGGGCTCAATAACGTACAGTGACATGAAGAAATTATAATTCGGAACATTCAGGGCTACTCCTGTGATAGGCTGAATGTGTTCATTGCTTCCTCATTCCTTATACAAAGGCTTTATCTCCTCAGTGGTTGATAGGCTGAAACCGTTTCCTGGCCGCCTGCTTGTGAACTGGCAGGAGTCAAAGATCACACATACACTGGTGGGCCTGTGATGGGACACCAATGCAGAGAAACAAACCTGGCGCAGATATTCTATTCTGTTTATTAGACCTGCATCTCCCCTGTACCTCCTCAAGCCATCTGTATGTGAAGCAAGAAAGAGTTAAGGAACGGTCCATCTACACTTTTATTGGGAGGATGCTGCCGTGAGCTCCTCCCAGCGAATCACACAAACAGCAGTAAAGCAAGATAACTACACAGTTAGGGGGGACTGCATGGTTAGGTTTTTGAGGAATTATTGAAACTGACCTCAGTGACCCATAATCAGAGCTGTGGCTAATGACTGCATGCCTAATTATGATGAAGCAAGCACCATGGCTCGTAGGGGCCCCACAACACACTTTTCTTAGCTCATTGAATTAAAGTATAAACTTCTGCCATGTGTGAGTGGTAAAGGCATGTTAATTTTGTTGCTTTTCAAATTCACGTCTGACAACAAGACGAAGGAACATTGGGGCATCAGACGCTTTGGAAAGTAGCCACCAACCGCAGAGAAAGAGAGAAAGAGGGAAAAGGCAGTATGAGGTGTGGAGAAAACAGCAGCAGGTACAAGGAGCTCAAATGAGATTAATGGTGCCTAAATAGAGCACGTAAAGGAACAGTTACAAATCTAAGAAAAGGGAAAGAAAAGACTAGGAAAAAACACAGAAAGAGCTTGTAGATGAAATTCTTTTCCAGGAACAGCAGGTTAAGAGAAATTACACAGGGAGCAGTTAAGCTTGTAACACGGGGGAGAATAGAAAAGAAAATGCAGTTTTATGAAGTGTGTTTGCCTAATCCAGCTAGCACTTTTATTTTATTTCTCTATTTGCTTCTTTTATTGGTAAAGTAAGTTTCAAGTGCATGCACAGGTATGACCGAGAGAGCCAGGGTATAATAATTTGAAGCGTTTGCACCAGCGCTAATGAAGGACGAGAGTTATAGCAAAGATATGAAAGGGGGAGCGATAATAAATATGTGATATGGCAATAGTGACACCAAAATAAGCCACCTATTTATAAAACTGACATGGAAGAAATACTAAAGGTTAACTTCTGAAATTGTAGCCGATGTTAAAAAGATTCTCGTCGTCGGCAGGATTCGAACCTGCGCGGGGAGACCCCAATGGATTTCTAGTCCATCGCCTTAACCACTCGGCCACAACAACTGACTGTAAGGTGTGTGCACATAATCTGTATGCAAATTTTCAAGGTGTCCCACAGCAAATTCCTGATATTCTGCAATGCACTTTTTTAAAAATAATGTTTTTTTCAGCAGGCACATTCTCTCCTAAAAACAAAAATTGCATGCGTATATCTCTAGTTTGGAATACCATAGGCTTGCATGCATACTCTCATGGGTCACTCAAGTTTTTTGGACCCTATTGCACTCTGTTTTCGTGCTGCTTTTAGTATATGGCCCATATTACAGAAGTCTACCATCTTTGAGTATTTGAGGCTCCTTTGTAAGTGCTTTATATTTTTTCCTTGAAGAGCTATATAATAAAGGGGTCCGGGAAGGATTGCATTTATGGAAGATAAAAGAAGGCCCACTTGTCTCACCAAATGCTGTAGAGAAACCTGATGTTTTACTCATGTTATCCTTAGTTCGTTTTTGTTAGACCTTGCATTCTTAAGGTGGTCCCAACCCCACCTTATTGCTTTTCACCTCCGCATTTTGCTGTATCTTTTTGTTGGCCTTAGGACTCTGATCACTTTATCGCTACTAATCAGTGCTGAAGTGCACGTGCTTCTTCCCTAATCATGTGTATAATTGGAGTATACCTGACTGACAGATTTAATTTACTTGAAAGCCCCTTGTAAAGTGGTATACCATATACCCAGGGACTGATTGTGCCGCCCAAAGAAATAGCATTTCAAACCTGTCTCAAGCCTGCTACTGCAGTGCCTGTGCTGCAGTGTACTGCCACTTCGACTTGGCATTTAAAACTACTTGCCAAGCCTTAAACTCCAATTTTATTACATATCAGTAACCCCTAAGGTAGGCCCTAGGTAGTCCTAGGGGCATCATGCGATGTAAGTAAAAGGTAAGACATGTACTGTGGTAGTTTGTATGTCCTAGTAGTATCAAACAGTCTATTACATTTTTCACTACTGTGAGGTCTGCCCCTCTCATAGGTTAGCATTGGGTATTCCCTTATACTTTTTTGGGGGTAATTCCATATCAGAGAGGAGAAGCTTTATTTATTTATTGATAAATCCTATCTACTGGTGAGGTTGGATTTAATCTTACTATTGTATAAATGCCATTTTTAGAGAGTGAGCATTTCTCTGCACTTACTGCTCTATTTGCATTGAAACCTGTCTTCGATTGACGTCTGGATTGGGCTGCGAGACAGCTACATATGTGCATTCCATGTAGACAGCCACAACACAGGTCAGTCAACTGCAACTGCATTCATCTGCATTCTGATTGGCCTGGGGGAGAGCTCCGCTCCCCTTACCGCAAATATGTTCAAGAACGATAATTTACGTCAGTAAGTACAGTATACCTTCATCTTATAATCATGTGTGTTTAAATAATTTGTCGTTAGATCGTTTAAATATTGAAAAGGATCTTTTTTTACTGGACATTTTACAAAAACAACTGGTACATTTGGGAATTCTGTAAAGGAAAAACCCAACTGCCGTGACATTGCCAACCACAAAGCCGTGACTCGGATTCGAACCGAGGTTGCTGCAGCCACAACGCAGAGTACTAACCACTATACGATCACAGCGAGCTACTTGGGCTCGATAACGTACAGTGACATGAAGAAATTATAATTCGGAACACTCAGGGCTACTCCTGTGATAGGCTGAATGTGTTCATTGCTTCCTCATTCCTTATACAAAGGCTTTATCTCCTCAGTGGTTGATAGGCTGAAACCGTTTCCTGGCCGCCTGCTTGTGAACTGGCAGGAGCCAAAGATCACACATACACTGGTGGGCCTGTGATGGGACACCAATGCAGAGAAACACACCCGGCGCAGATATTCTATTCTGTTTATTAGACCTGCATCTCCCCTGTACCTCCTCAAGCCATCTGTATGTGAAACAAGAAAGAATTAAGGAACGGTCCATCTACACTTTTATTGGGAGGATGCTGCCGTGAGCTCCTCCCAGCTAATCACACAAACAGCAGTAAAGCAAGATGACTACACAGTTAGGGGGGACTGCATGGTTAGGTTTTTGAGGAATTATTGAAACTGACCTCATTGACCCATAATCAGAGCTGTGGCTAATGACTGCATGCCTAATTATGATGAAGCAAGCACCATGGCTCGTAGGGGCCCCACAACACACTTTTCTTAGCTCATTGAATTAAAGTATAAACTTCTGCCATGTGTGAGTGGTAAAGGCTTGTTAATTTTGCTGCTTTTCAAATTCACGTCTGACAACAAGATGAAGGAACATTGGGGCATCAGACGCTTTGGAAAGTAGCCACCAACCGCAGAGAAAGAGAGAAAGAGGGAAAAGACAGTATGAGGTGTGGAGAAAACAGCAGCAGGTACAAGGAGCTCAAATGAGATTAATGGCGCCTCAGTAGAGCACGTAAAGGAACAGTTACAAATCTAAGAAAAGGGACAGAAAAGACTAGGAAAAAACACAGAAAGAGCTTGTAGATGAAATTCTCTTCCAGGAACAGCAGGTTAGGAGAAATTACACAGGGAGCAGTTAAGCTTGTAACACGGGGGAGAATAGAAAAGAAAATGCAGTTTTATGAAGTGTGTTTGCCTAATCCAGCTAGCACTTTTATTTTATTTCTCTATTTGCTTCTTTTATTGGTAAAGTAAGTTTCAAGTGCATGCACAGGTATGACCGAGAGAGCCAGGGTATAATAATTTGAAGCGTTTGCACCAGCGCTAATGAAGGACGAGAGTTATAGCAAAGATATGAAAGGGGGAGCGATAATAAATATGTGATATGGCAATAGTGACACCAAAATAAGCCACCTATTTATAAAACTGACATGGAAGAAATACTAAAGGTTAACTTCTGAAATTGTAGCCAATGTTAAAAAGAATCTCGTTGTCGGCAGGATTCGATCCTGCGCGGGGAGACCCCAATGGATTTCTAGTCCATCGCCTTAACCACTCGGCCACAACAACTGACTGTAAGGTGTGTGCACATAATCTGTATGCAAGTTTTCAAGGTGTCCCACAGCAAATTCCTGATATTCTGCAATGCACTTTTAAAAAATAATGTTTTTTTCAGCAGGCACATTCTCTCCTAAAAACAAAAATTGCATGCGTCTATCTCTAGTTTGGAATACCATAGTCTTGCATGCATACTCTCATGGGTCACTCAAGTTTTTTGGACCCTATTGCACTCTGTTTTCGTGCTGCTTTTAGTACATGGCCCATATTACAGAAGTCTACCATCTTTGAGTATTTGAGGCTCCTTTGTAAGTGCTTTATATTTATTCCTGTAAGAGCTATATAATAAAGGGGTCCAGGAAGGATGGCATTTATGGAAGATAAAAGAAGGCCCACTTGTCTCACCAAATGCTGTAGAGAAACCTGATGTTTTACTCATGTTATCCTTAGTTCGTTTTTGTTAGACCTTGCATTCTTAAGGTGGTCCCAACCCCACCTTATTGCATTTCACCTCCGCATTTTGCTGTATCTTTTTGTTGGCATTAGGACTCTGATCACTTTATCGCTACTAATCAGTGCTGAAGTGCACGTGCTTCTTCCCTAATCATGTGTATAATTGGAGTATACCTGACAGACAGATTTAATTTACTTGAAAGCCCCTTGTAAAGTGGTATACCATATACCCAGGGACTGATTGTGCCGCCCAAAGAAATAGCATTTCAAACCTGTCTCAAGCCTGCTACTGCAGTGCCTGTGCTGCAGTGTACTGCCACTTCGACTTGGCATTTAAAACTACTTGCCAAGCCTTAAACTCCAATTTTATTACATATCAGTAACCCCTAAGGTAGACCCTAGGTAGTCCTAGGGGCATCATGCTATGTAAGTAAAAGGTAAGACATGTACTGTGGTAGTTTGTATGTCCTAGTAGTATCAAACAGTCTATTACATTTTTCACTACTGTGAGGTCTGCCCCTCTCATAGGTTAGCATTGGGTATTCCCTTATACTTTTTGGGGGGTAATTCCATATCAGAGAGGAGAAGCTTTATTTATTTATTAATAAATCCTATCTACTGGTGAGGTTGGATTTAATCTTACTATTGTATAAATGCCATTTTTAGAGAGTGAGCATTTCTCTTCACTTACTGCTCTATTTGCATGAAAACCTGTCTTCAATTGACGTCTGGATTGGGCTGCGAGACAGCTACATATGTGCATTCCCTGTAGACAGCCACAACACAGGTCACTCAACTGCAACTGCATTCAACTGCATTCTGATTGGCCTGGGGGAGAGCTCCGCTCCCCTTACCGCAAATATGTTCAAGAACGATAATTTATGTTAGTAAGTACAGTATACCTACATCTTATAATCATGTGTGTTTAAATAATTTGTCGTTAGATCGTTTAAATATTGAAAAGGATCTGTTTTTAATAGACATTTTACAAAAACAACTGGTACATTTGGGAATTCTGTAAAGGAAAAACCCAACTGCCGTGACATTGCCAACCACAATGCCGTGACTCGGATTCAAACCGAGGTTGCTGCGGCCACAACGCAGAGTACTAACCACTATACGATCACGGCGAGCTACTTGGGCTCAATAACGTACAGTGACATGAAGAAATTATAATTCGGAACACTCAGGGCTACTCCTGTGATAGGCTGAATGTGTTCATTGCTTCCTCATTCCTTATACAAAGGCTTTATCTCCTCAGTGGTTGATAGGCTGAAACCGTTTCCTGGCCGCCTGCTTGTGAACTGGCAGGAGTCAAAGATCACACATACACTGGTGGGCCTGTGATGGGACACCAATGCAGAGAAACACACCTGGCGCAGATATTCTATTCTGTTAATTAGACCTGCATCTCCCCTGTACCTCCTCAAGCCATCTGTATGTGAAGCAAGAAAGAGTTAAGGAACGGTCCATCTACACTTTTATTGGGAGGATGCTGCCGTGAGCTCCTCCCAGCTAATCACACAAACGGCAGTAAAGCAAGATAACTACACAGTTAGGGGGGACTGCATGGTTAGGTTTTTGAGGAATTATTGAAACTGACCTCAGTGACCCATAATCAGAGCTGTGGCTAATGACTGCATGCCTAATTATGATGAAGCAAGCACCATGGCTCGTAGGGGACCAACAACACACTTTTCTTAGCTCACTGAATTAAAGTATATACTTCTGCCATGTGTGAGTGGTAAAGGCTTGTTAATTTTGTTGCTTTTCAAATTCACGTCTGACAACAAGACGAAGGAACATTGGGGCATCAGACGCTTTGGAAAGTAGCCACCAACCGCAGAGAAAGAGAGAAAGAGGGAAAAGACAGTATGAGGTGTGGAGTAAACAGCAGCAGGTACAAGGAGCTCAAATGAGATTAATGGCGCCTAAATAGAGCACGTAAAGGAATAGTTACAAATCTAAGAAAAGGGAAAGAAAAGACTAGGAAAAAACACAGAAAGAGCTTGTAGATGAAATTCTCTTCCAGGAACAGCAGGTTAAGAGAAATTACACAGGGAGCAGTTAAGCTTGTAACTCGGGGGAGAATAGAAAAGAAAATGCAGTATTATGACGTGTGTTTGCCGAATCCAGCTAGCACTTTTATTTTATTTCTCTATTTGCTTCTTTTATTGGTAAAGTAAGTTTCAAGTGCATGCACAGGTATGACCGAGAGAGCCAGGGTATAATAATTTGAAGCGTTTGCACCAGCGCTAATGAAGGACGAGAGTTATAGCAAAGATATGAAAGGGGGAGCGATAATAAATATGTGATATGGCAATAGTGACACCAAAATAAGCCACCTATTTATAAAACTGACATGGAAGAAATACTAAAGGTTAACTTCTGAAATTGTAGCCGATGTTAAAAAGATTCTCGTTGTCGGCAGGATTCGAACCTGCGCGGGGAGACCCCAATGGATTTCTAGTCCATCGCCTTAACCACTCGGCCACAACAACCAACTGTAAGGCGTGTGCACATAATCTGTATGCAAGTTTTCAAGGTGTCCCACAGCAAATTCCTGATATTCTGCAATGCACTTTTTAAAAATAATGTTTTTTTCAGCAGGCACATTCTCTCCTAAAAACAAACATTGCATGCGTATATCTCTAGTTTGGAATACCATAGGCTTGCATGCATACTCTCATGGGTCACTCAAGTTTTTTGGACCCTATTGCACTCTGTTTTCGTGCTGCTTTTAGTATATGGCCCATATTACAGAAGTCTACCATCTTTGAGTATTTGAGGCTCCTTTGTAAGTGCTTTATATTTTTTCATTGAAGAGCTATATAATAAAGGGGTCCGGGAAAGATTGCATTTATGGAAGATAAAAGAAGGCCCACTTGTCTCGCCAAATGCTGTAGAGAAACCTGATGTTTTACTCATGTTATCCTTAGTTCGTTTTTGTTAGACCTTGCATTCTTAAGGTGGTCCCATCCCCACCTTATTGCTTTTCACCTCCTCATTTTGCTGTATCTTTTTGTTGGCCTTAGGACTCTGATCACTTTATCGCTACTAATCAGTGCTGAAGTGCACGTGCTTCTTCCCTAATCATGTGTATATTTGGAGTATACCTGACTGACAGATTTAATTTACTTGAAAGCCCCTTGTAAAGTGGTATACCATATACCCAGGGACTGATTGTGCCGCCCAAAGAAATAGCATTTCAAACCTGTCTCAAGCCTGCTACTGCAGTGCCTGTGCTGCAGTGTACTGCCACTTCGACTTGGCATTTAAAACTACTTGCCAAGCCTTAAACTCCAATTTTATTACATATCAGTAACCCCTAAGGTAGGCCCTAGGTAGTCCGAGGGGCATCATGCTATGTAAGTAAAAGGTAAGACATGTACTGTGGTAGTTTGTATGTCCTAGTAGTATCAAACAGTCTATTACATTTTTCACTACTGTGAGGTCTGCCCCTCTCATAGGTTAGCATTGGGTATTCCCTTATACTTTTTGGGGGGTAATTCCATATCAGAGAGGAGAAGCTTTATTTATTTATTGATAAATCCTATCTACTGGTGAGGTTGGATTTAATCTTACTATTGTATAAATGCCATTTTTAGAGAGTGAGCATTTCTCTGCACTTACTGCTCTATTTGCATCAAAACCTGTCTTCAATTGACGTCTGGATTGGGCTGCGAGACAGCTACATATGTGCATTCCCTGTAGACAGCCACACCACAGGTCACTCAAATGCAACTGCATTCATCTGCATTCTGATTGGCCTGGGGGAGAGCTCCGCTCCCCTTACCGCAAATATGTTCAAGAACGATAATTTATGTCAGTATGTACAGTATACCTATATCTTATAATCATGTGTGTTTAAATAATTTGTCGTTAGATCGTTTAAATATTGAAAAGGATCGGTTTTAATAGACATTTTACAAAAACAACTGGTACATTTGGGAATTCTGTAAAGGAAAAACCCAACTGCTGTGACATTGCCAACCACAATGCCGTGACTCGGATTCAAACCGAGGTTGCTGCGGCCACAACGCAGAGTACTAACCACTATACGATCACGGCGATCTACATGGGCTCAATAACGTACAGTGACATGAAGAAATTATAATTCGGAACACTCAGGGCTGCTCCTGTGATAGGCTGAATGTGTTCATTGCTTCCTCATTCCTTATACAAAGGCTTTATCTCCTCAGTGGTTGATAGGCTGAAACCGTTTCCTGGCCGCCTGCTTGTGAACTGGCAGGAGTCAAAGATCACACATACACTGGTGGGCCTGTGATGGGACACCAATGCAGAGAAACACACCTGGCGCAGATATTCTATTCTGTTTATTAGACCTGCATGTCCCCTGTACCTCCTCAAGCCATCTGTATGTGAAGCAAGAAAGAGTTAAGGAACGGTCCATCTACACTTTTATTGGGAGGATGCTGCCGTGAGCTCCTCCCAGCTAATCACACAAACAGCAGTAAAGCAAGATAACTACACAGTTAGGGGGGACTGCATGGTTAGGTTTTTGAGGAATTATTGAAACTGACCTCAGTGACCCATAATCAGAGCTGTGGCTAATGACTGCATGCCTAATTATGATGAATCAAGCACCATGGCTCGTAGGGGCCCCACACACACTTTTCTTAGCTCATTGAATTAAAGTATAAACTTCTGCCATGTGTGAGTGGTAAAGGCTTGTTAATTTTGTTGCTTTTCAAATTCACGTCTGACAACAAGACAAAGGAACATTGGGGCATCAGACGCTTTGGAAAGTAGCCACCAACCGCAGAGAAAGAGAGAAAGAGGGAAAAGACAGTATGAGGTGTGGAGAAAACAGCAGCAGGTACAAGGAGCTCAAATGAGATTAATGGCGCCTAAATAGAGCACGTAAAGGAACAGTTACAAATCTAGGAAAAGGGAAAGAAAAGACTAGGAAAAAACACAGAAAGAGCTTGTAGATGAAATTCTCTTCCAGGAACAGCAGGTTAAGAGAAATTACACAGGGAGCAGTTAAGCTTGTAACACGGGGGAGAATAGAAAAGAAAATGCAGTTTTATGAAGTGTCTTTGCCTAATCCAGCTAGCACTTTTATTTTATTTCTCTATTTGCTTCTTTTAGTGGTAAAGTAAGTTTCAAGTGCATGCACAGGTATGACCGAGAGAGCCAGGGTATAATAATTTGAAGCGTTTGCACCAGCGCTAATGAAGGACGAGAGTTATAGCAAAGATATGAAAGGGGGAGCGATAATAAATATGTGATATGGCAATAGTGACACCAAAATAAGCCACCTATTTATAAAACTGACATGGGAGAAATACTGAAGGTTAACTTCTGAAATTGTAGCCGATGTTAAAATGATTCTCGTTGTCGGCAGGATTCAAACCTGCACGGGGAGACCCCAATGGATTTCTAGTCCATCACCTTAACCACTCGGCCACAACAACTGACTGTCAGGCGTGTGCACATAATCTGTATGCAAGTTTTCAAGGTGTCCCACAGCAAATTCCTGATATTCTGCAATGCACTTTTTAAAAATAATGTTTTTTTCAGCAGGCACTTTCTCTCCTAAAAACAAAAATTGCATGCGTATATCTCTAGTTTGGAATACAATAGGCTTGCATGCATACTCTCATGGGTCACTCAAGTTTTTTGGACCCTATTGCACTCTGTTTTCGTGCTGCTTTTAGTATATGGCCCATATTACAGAAGTCTACCATCTTTGAGTATTTGAGGCTCCTTTGTAAGTGCTTTATATTTTTTCCTTGAAGAGCTATATAATAAAGGGGTCCGGGAAAGATTGCATTTATGGAAGATAAAAGAAGGCCCACTTGTCTCACCAAATGCTGTAGAGAAACCTGATATTTTACTCATGTTATCCTTAGTTCGTTTTTGTTAGACGTTGCATTCTTAAGGTGGTCCCAACCCCACCTTATTGCTTTTCACCTCTGCATTTTGCTGTATCTTTTTGTTGGCCTTAGGACTCTGATCACTTTATCGCTACTAATCAGTGCTGAAGTGCACGTGCTTCTTCCCTAATCATGTGTATAATTGGAGTATACCTGACTGACAGATTTAATTTACTTGAAAGCCCCTTGTAAAGTGGTATACCATATACCCAGGTACTGATTGTGCCGCCCAAAGAAATAGCATTTCAAACCTGTCTCAAGCCTGCTACTGCAGTGCCTGTGCTGCAGTGTACTGCCACTTCGACTTGGCATTTAAAACTACTTGCCAAGCCTTAAACTCCAATTTTATTACATATCAGTAACCCCTAAGGTAGGCCCTAAGTAGTCCTAGGGGCATCATGCTATGTAAGTAAAAGGTAAGACATGTACTGTGGTAGTTTGTATGTCCTAGTACTATCAAACAATCTATTACATTTTTCACTACTGTGAGGTCTGCCCCTCTCATAGGTTAGCATTGGGTATTCCCTTATACTTTTTGGGGGATAATTCCATATCAGAGAGGAGAAGCTTTATTTATTTATTAATAAATCCTATCTACTGGTGAGGTTGGATTTAATCTTACTATTGTATAAATGCCATTTTTAGAGAGTGAGCATTTCTCTTCACTTACTGCTCTATTTGCATGAAAACCTGTCTTCAATTGACGTCTGGATTGGGCTGCGAGACAGCTACATATGTGCATTCCCTGTAGACAGCCACAACACAGGTCACTCAACTGCAACTGCATTCATCTGCATTCTGATTGGCCTGGGGGAGAGCTCCGCTCCCCTTACCGCAAATATGTTCAAGAACGATAATTTATGTTAGTAAGTACAGTATACCTACATCTTATAATCATGTGTGTTTAAATAATTTGTCGTTAGATCGTTTAAATATTGAAAAGGATCTGTTTTTAATAGACATTTTACAAAAACAACTGGTACATTTGGGAATTCTGTAAAGGAAAAACCCAACTGCCGTGACATTGCCAACCACAATGCCGTGACTCGGATTCAAACCGAGGTTGCTGCGGCCACAACGCAGAGTACTAACCACTATACGATCACGGCGAGCTACTTGGGCTCAATAACGTACAGTGACATGAAGAAATTATAATTCGGAACACTCAGGGCTACTCCTGTGATAGGCTGAATGTGTTCATTGCTTCCTCATTCCTTATACAAAGGCTTTATCTCCTCAGTGGTTGATAGGCTGAAACCGTTTCCTGGCCGCCTGCTTGTGAACTGGCAGGAGTCAAAGATCACACATACACTGGTGGGCCTGTGATGGGACACCAATGCAGAGAAACACACCTGGCGCAGATATTCTATTCTGTTTATTAGACCTGCATCTCCCCTGTACCTCCTCAAGCCATCTGTATGTGAAGCAAGAAAGAGTTAAGGAACGGTCCATCTACACTTTTGTTGGGAGGATGCTGCCGTGAGCTCCTCCCAGCTAATCACACAAACAGCAGTAAAGCAAGATAACTACACAGTTAGGGGGGACTGCATGGTTAGGGTTTTGAGGAATTATTGAAACTGACCTCAGTGACCCATAATCAGAGCTGTGGCTAATGACTGCATGCCTAATTATGATGAAGCAAGCACCATGGCTCGTAGGGGCCCCACAACACACTTTTCTTAGCTCATTGAATTAAAGTATAAACTTCTGCCATGTTTGAGTGGTAAAGGCTTGTTAATTTAATTTTGTTGCTTTTCAAATTCACGTCTGACAACAAGACAAAGGAACATTGGGGCATCAGACGCTTTGGAAAGTAGCCACCAACCGCAGAGAAAGAGAGAAAGAGGGAAAAGACAGTATGAGGTGTGGAGAAAACAGCAGCAGGTACAAGGAGCACAAATGAGATTAATGGCGCCTAAATAGAGCACGTAAAGGAACAGTTACAAATCTAAGAAAAGGGAAAGAAAAGACTAGGAAAAAACACAGAAAGAGCTTGTAGATGAAATTCTGATCCAGGAACAGCAGGTTAAGAGAAATTACACAGGGAGCAGTTAAGCTTGTAACACGGGGGAGAATAGAAAAGAAAATGCAGTTTTATGAAGTGTGTTTGCCTAATCCAGCTAGCACTTTTATTTTATTTCTCTATTTGCTTCTTTTATTGGTAAAGTAAGTTTGGAGGTGCGGAGGCGCTGTTCGCCGAGAGTACCTGGCGCCGATGGTGTCTGCAACCCACCGCTAAGACCGGAGACAGGAGACCAAGGCTAGCTGAGGAGAGGAGAGGAGAGAGAACACGGACAACGCGGAGGTGGCCTGAGGCGGTGAGCGGGAGCGGAGGAGCGACGTCGAGATTTACAGGAGATGGCGAGAACCCGCGGGTGAGAGGCATAGCAGGGAGGAGGAATAAAAGGGAAAGAAAACTATTGTGGCAGCACTCGAAGCGGCGCGCCTGACTTTAAAATGGCGGCCGCTTGAGACACAAGTAGTCCTTCCTCTCTCTGCAGGAAGTAAACAACCAAGAGGCAAGAAAGGGAAAAAGGACAAATAGGGTCTAAACAGAGAAGAAGGAGCCTATAACTGAGTCCAAGTCGAGACAAGAAATGGAAAATGGACTAATTGAAAGAAAGAATGAAAAGAGAAAAAGCCCCTGCCTATAGTAAGCACCAAAACGGCGGACATTTTGTAATACCCAGTTTTTAAACGTTTTAGAGCACAATAAGGGCTATATAATTACTGCTACCTGAAATCACAACTAACAAAGTGCCAAGAAAATTAACTGGAAGAGAAACTGGCATGACTACTATATTAGAAGGAAATTACTAATAATAGATAAACTTGGATTTAACACTACCTTTGAAGAAAAATTTACCTAATGAGATATCTATGCATGCCACGATTTAACTCTAACCCCTGGAACATATAAGAGACTTATAGAGAAAAGCCACCATAAGATCTATAACACGAATCAAATATGGGCGAAAGGTACCGAGACGACTCAAACGCCCAGGTCATAAAATATCCATCTAATTTATCAAAAAACTGAGCCAAAAAATTTAAGCACAATACCCTGAAGAAAAACGCGGACTCACTGTTCGCCGACCCATACTTTAATTCAGATAAAGGCACTATAACGCATGACTTGATCTTTTACACTAATAAAACGGCTAAATGGCGCAATGCCTTCACAAGAACGCTCAACATAAAAGGTACGAAAAACATCCCACATGGCACAAAAATAATGACCTCACCATCAAGAAGATGCAGAGCAGAACTATGCATCACCATATATAAAACCGGAATAGTGCTGATACAGGCAGCGAACAGTGAACTCATGAAGTTCGACAAGATATTCCCTTCTATAAAAGAATCACTAGAGGGCTTAAGACACCAAATACACCCAACCCCACCAGAAGTCACTCATGATACGATTTATATCAATCGAACGGGAGGCTGCGTGGAGCCAGCTACTAAACCTGGAAAGAAAACTGAAACAGGAGAGATTATATCGAAAAATAAGACAGAACGGACAGGAAGATCGACGAGTCTTGAGAATAAAGAACAAGACCAACTCCAAAGAGAAGAGCCGAAACCGCTTCCAAACACCGAGCCTTCCCACGCAGAACACACAGTGGTGCC
Organism: Lissotriton vulgaris; assembly: GCF_964263255.1. Classification (NCBI taxonomy): domain Eukaryota; kingdom Metazoa; phylum Chordata; class Amphibia; order Caudata; family Salamandridae; genus Lissotriton; species Lissotriton vulgaris. The sequence continues at coordinate 1,381,115 of NW_028244321.1, read as the reverse complement.
GAGTGAACCACTCAATGTAAACCAAGAAACAGATAAGATAGGAGACAACAACCGTGCGCTACCTACCGCTAATACTATACTAAAACCAGGTAGAACCTCACCTACAAAAACTCTCCTATCTTTACATAACTCAGACAACACACACAACATCCCAAGAAGGAATGGAACAGACGACCAAACAGAGGATATACAGGAAATGACTGAGGCACTAAGAAAAGATCGAAAACCGAGAAAAGCGACATACAACCCCTGGACACACAGGCTAACCATCCCTAAGAAACTAATCAGGAACCAGAAGGCTACTAATGATCTTCAGAAACTAGTCAGCAACATGACACAAATCACAATTAGTACTCTACAAGCGATGAAAGAAATACTGGAAATGACAGCAAGCACCCATTCTAAGATCACAAATATTCAAGATCTTGTACACTCCATACATAGAAAGAGCAAAGAAATTGACATATCACTAGCAAATAGGAACAACCGACCAAAAAGGACGAAGGCCCTGTCGAAGGAAGATGCCATTGCCTTACTCTAATCCTATGAATCGCCTGATCATGAAGAAGAGGAGAACATCAAAACAGTTCCGATTGACCCTAATAGAACATCAAGAAAGAACGATAGGAAACTTAACCATAACAACTTACAACAAGTCCTGCTTAATTCCGAACACGAAACGCTGAAGATTAAGAACCCTGGGAAACAACTGACATGCCTCCTACTCAACTGTCGATCGGCTACAAAACATGCGTCAGACATAGCAGACCTCATCATCAACAAAGAAATTGATCTGGCAATTCTTACAGAAACGTGGCTATCGGAATCATCATCCCCAACCATGGATCTCTTAGTACCACCTGAATATAGCATTGTGAGACTAGATAGACCTATAAAGACGGGAGGAGGAATTGCCTGCATTCACCGATCAGAGATAGAGGTCAATCAAATTCAATCTGACCCTCTAGAATCTTGCGAATACTTAGGTCTCAATATAAAATCAGCAACGAATCAAAGATGCAATCTACATGCGTTTTACCACCCACCAGGAGAGAACGCTAAGTTCATAGAACAGTAAATGGAGATCATTATGACCAACTCTAACACGAATGCCAATAACATATTCTTAGGAGATTTTAACTTACACTGGGACGACTGCAATGACAAGCTAGTCAACACGCTTAAGGATTTCCTTGTTGAGCTAAAACTCAACCAAGCATGCACAGAACCCACACACTCAAAAGGAGCAACACTTGACTGGATTATTTCAGATATCAAAAATACATCAATCCTCTCAATAGCCCCATGTGACTGGTCGGACCACTATGCAATAACATTCCGGATACCCATATTGAAAAAGGGCAAGACTGTTCAACCTGCCAATGTTAAAAAATGGATCCGAGACACTAGAGACACTAATATTGAACTACTAGTACAAAGCTGTGAGAGTGACTTAAAGCCACCCAGCAACTTACAGAATGCAAACGAGTTGACAGAGCATTATATAACCTCAATCGGGAACATCGTCAACAACACCATGCCATTAAAACTAAAAAGAATAACGGAAAAGACGAAGAATCCATGGTTTGACGGATCATTGAACGAAGATAGGCGCAAACTAAGAATGGCCGAAAGAAAATGGAGACAAAACCCTTCATCCCCTGAGCTGAAAGCCCTCAGAAAAATTAGAAACCAATATAACAAAAAGATCATCAACTCCAAAAAGGAATTCATAAGATCGGAACTGGATAATGCCAAAAACAGACCACGGAAACTGTTTGAAATCCTGAAACAACAATCAAACAAACTAACCAAAACAGCGCATGAAAACGTAAAAACATCCATAAGTAGCGAGGAATTTTCTATATTTTTCACGGAAAAACCAAAGCGCTGGAAACGGAGCTCTTAAGCGCAGCAAATAACCTCCCCATTCAACCACTGACTACGAACGATCCCAATTCGACTACAGTGTGTAGCACAACAAAAAACAATGTAAACTGGGACATATTCGAATTATACAATCAGAACATGATCGCCAAAATGCTCGTGAAAATCAAACCCAACAACCACTACCAAGATCCCCTACCTGCGAAATGCTTAAGAGAAATCAGCCACATTGTGGTGCCAATCTGGACCAAAATAATAAATGCATCACTGTCACAAGGGACCCTCCCAGACTGTCTAAAAACTGGTCAAGTTGTTCCATTGATCAAAAAACCTACTGCAGATGCTACAAACCCGAACAACTTTCGACCAGTAACCAACGTCCCTCTATTGGCCAAACTAATTGAGAAATGCGTGCAGGGCCAGCTGAGCCAACACATCAACAAGTTTTCCCTACTAGATGATTGCCAATCAGGATTCAGATCAGGGCATAGCACGGAAACAGCGATCCTCCATATTGTCGACGACGCGCTACTGGCTCTTGATCGAAATCAAGCATGCTTGCTAATTCTCCTGGACCTGTCATCGGCATTTGACACAGTAAATCACGAAGCTTTACTGGCCAGGCTACAAGACAGGATGGGAGTGTCTGGAAATGTGTTGAAATGGTTCGAATCTTTCCTACGGAACAGAACACAACGTTTCCTGGTCAATCATTCAATTTCACCATCCTGCCCTAACTCAATCGGAGTCCCACAAGGATCGACATTATCCCCTGATCTGTTTAACTTGTATGTTGAACCTCTTATAACAATTCTCAGTAACTCACAGGTATCTTATCATATGTATGCGGATGACACGCAAATATATATAAAGATCACCTCCCTTGAAGACATTGAGCGAATGAATGAAATATTAAAAAGGGCATTGCAATGGCTAACTACCAATCTTCTGAAGCTAAATGCTCAAAAAACAGAATTCTTACTAATCTCTCCACCAAAGTGCGTTACGGAAATAAAGGAATGGACCAAGTTGGTGACTGCGCTCAACTGCACCCCAACTCTAGTCAACTCAGCTAAGTCGCCAGGAATCACTTTAGACGAGAGTCTTGACATGAAAACTCATATTAATTCAATCGCAAAAAACGCCCGCTTCCACCTGAACTACCTAAGAAAATTGAAACCATTCATCTCTGAAGCAGATCTGAAACTGGTAATCCAATCTTTAGTCATCTCTAGGATTGAATATGGTTGCACCACCTTAGCAGGTCTACCAAAAACATCCACAGCACCACTAAAAGCCTGCCTCAATGCTGCGGCGAGACTCATCACCGGATCTAGGAAGTTTGACCACATCTCCCCTCACCTGAAAGCATTGAATTGGCTACCCTATGAGGCCAGAATTCAACTAAAGATAGCATGTATCACCCACAGAGCACTCCACTAAAATACTCCTAGATACCTATCCAAGAAAATTGAGCTATCAGGAGGCAACAGACCAGCCAGGAGTGCCAAAGAGTTGGTGCTGCGCCCAGCCATATTCAGAAAGAAAAAAACTTATGACAGAGCGTTCTCAGGAGCTGCCCCCAGGATTTGGAATTCATTGCCTCCAAGCATTAGGAAGATTCCTAATACCTCAAAATTTAAGCGAGAAGTGAAGAGCTTCTTAATGAGTAAATACCTTATATAGACAAGGTTATGTCTCACTATGAGATCGAATGCTAGCAGAAAGGGAAGGACTGCCGTGAATTAGATGAAAGATAATGATGGTCTGATACTGTCGACTTTCCTTTTGTAACTAAACTGTATACCAATTGCTACCTCTTGTCAAAACTAATTCATACAACTATCTCACATCCTGATACTATATAACCGCTACCTCATAGGTATGACAAAAAGGACAAATGACATAACCTCATGTTGTAAAGTTAATTTGTATTATAATCGACGAACCTGAGTGGAATGTAGTTACTTAAGCACTCACTATAGCCATATAACTATCTACCTCATATCTATTTGTTTGTTTAATGGTTATCTTCTTGTTAATATTTAAACTACTTTTATGTGAAGCGCTCTGATACCCACGGGTCTTGTTCGCGCTATATAAAACTTTAAATAAATAAATAAATAAATAAATAAATAAGTTTCAAGTGCATGCACAGGTATGACCGAGAGAGCCAGGGTATAATAATTTGAAGCGTTTGCACCAGCGCTAATGAAGGACGAGAGTTATAGCAAAGATATGAAAGGGGGAGCGATAATAAATATGTGATATGGCAATAGTGACACCAAAATAAGCCACCTATTTATAAAACTGACATGGAAGAAATACTAAAGGTTAACTTCTGAAATTGTAGCCGATGTTAAAAAGATTATCGTTGTCGGCAGGATTCGAACCTGCGCGGGGAGACCCCAATGGATTTCTAGTCAAATACCTTAACCACTCGGCCACAACAACTGACTGTAAGGCGTGTGCACATAATCTGTATGCAAGTTTTCAAGGTGTCCCACAGCAAATTCCTGATATTCTGCAATGCACTTTTTAAAAATAATGTTTTTTTCAGCAGGCACATTCTCTCCTAAAAACAAAAATTGCATGCGTATATCTCTAGTTTGGAATACCATAGGCTTGCATGCATACTCTCATGGGTCACTCAAGTTTTTTGGACCCTATTGCACTCTGTTTTCGTGCTGCTTTTAGTATATGGCCCATATTACAGAAGTCTACCATCTTTGAGTATTTGAGGCTCCTTTGTAAGTGCTTTATATTTTTTCCTTGAAGAGCTATATAATAAAGGGGTCCGGGAAAGATTGCATTTCTGGAAGATAAAAGAAGGCCCACTTGTCTCACCAAATGCTGTAGAGAAAGCTGATGTTTTACTCATGTTATCCTTAGTTCGTTTTTGTTAGACCTTGCATTCTTAAGGTGGTCCCAACCCCACCTTATTGCTTTTCACCTCTGCATTTTGCTGTATCTTTTTGTTGGCCTTAGGACTCTGATCACTTTATCGCTGCTAATCAGCGCTGAAGTGCACGTGCTTCTTCCATAATCATGTGTATATTTGGAGTATACCTGACTGACAGATTTAATTTACTTGAAAGCCCCTTGTAAAGTGGTATACCATATACCCAGGGACTGATTGTGCCGCCCAAAGATATAGCATTTCAAACCTGTCTCAAGCCTGCTACTGCAGTGCCTGTGCTGCAGTGTACTGCCACTTCGACTTGGCATTTAAAACTACTTGCCAAGCCTTAAACTTCAATTTTATTACATATCAGTAACCCCTAAGGTAGGCCCTAGGTAGTCCTAGGGGCATCATGCTATGTAAGTAAAAGGTAAGACATGTACTGTGGTAGTTTGTATGTCCTAGTAGTATCAAACAGTCTATTACATTTTTCACTACTGTGAGGTCTGCCCCTCTCATAGGTTAGCATTGGGTATTCCCTTATACTTTTTGGGGGGTAATTCCATATCAGAGAGGAGAAGCTTTATTTATTTATTGATCAATCCTATCTACCGGTGAGGTTGGATTTAATCTTACTATTGTATAAATGCCATTTTTAGAGAGTGAGCATTTCTCTGCACTTACTGCTCTATTTGCATGAAAACCTGTCTTCAATTGACGTCTGGATTGGGCTGCGAGACAGCTACATATGTGCATTCCCTGTAGACAGCCACAACACAGGTCACTCAACTGCAACTGCATTCATCTGCATTCTGATTGGCCTGGGGGAGAGCTCCGCTCCCCTTACCGCAAATATGTTCAAGAACGATAATTTATGTCAGTATGTACAGTAAACCTACATCTTATAATCATGTGTGTTTAAATAATTTGTCGTTAGATCATTTAAATATTGAAAAGGATCTGTTTTTAATAGACATTTTACAAAAACAACTGGTACATTTGGGAATTCTGTAAAGGAAAAACCCAACTGCTGTGACATTGCCAACCGCAATGCCGTGACTCGGATTCGAACCGAGGTTGCTGCGGCCACAACGCAGAGTACTAACCACTATACGATCACGGCGAGCTACTTGGTCTCAATAACGTACAGTGACATGAAGAAATTATAATTCAGAACACTCAGGGCTACTCCTGTGATAGGCTGAATGTGTTCATTGCTTCCTCATTCCTTATACAAAGGCTATATCTCCTCAGTGGTTGATAGGCTGAAACCGTTTCCTGTCCGCCTGCTTGTGAACTGGCAGGAGTTAAAGATCACACATACACTGGTGGGCCTGTGATGTGACACCAATGCAGAGAAACACACCTGGCGCATACATTCTATTCTGTTTATTAGACCTGCAACTCCCCTGTACCTCCTCAAGCCATCTGTATTTGAAGCAAGAAAGAGTTAAGGAACGGTCCATCTACACTTTCATTGGGAGGATGCTGCCGTGAGCTCCTCCCAGCTAATCACACAAACAGCAGTAAAGCAAGGTAACTACACAGTTAGGGGGGACTGCATGGTTAGGTTTTTAAGGAATTATTGAAACTGACCTCAGTGACCCATAATCAGAGCTGTGGCTAATGACTGCATGCCTAATTATGATGAAGCAAGCACCATGGCTCGTAGGGGCCCCACAACACACTTTTCTTAGCTCATTGAATTAAAGTATAAACTTCTGCCATGTGTGAGTGGTAAAGGCTTGTTAATTTTGTTGCTTTTCAAATTCACGTCTGACAACAAGACGAAGGAACATTGGGGCATCAGACGCTTTGGAAAGTAGCCACCAACCGCAGAGAAAGAGAGAAAGAGGGAAAAGGCAGTATAAGGTGTGGAGAAAACAGCAGCAGGTACATGGAGCTCAAATGAGATTAATGGCGCCTAAATAGAGCACGTAAAGGAACAGTTACAAATCTAAGAAAAGGGAAAGAAAAGACTAGGAAACACACAGAAAGAGCTTGTAGATGAAATTCTCTTCCAGGAACAGCAGGTTAAGAGAAATTACACAGGGAGCAGTTAAGCTTGTAACACGGGGGAGAATAGAAAAGAAAATGCAGTTTTATGAAGTGTCTTTGCCCAATCCAGCTAGCACTTTTATTTTATTTCTCTATTTGCTTCTTTTATTGGTAAAGTAAGTTTCAAGTGCATGCACAGGTATGACCGAGAGAGCCAGGGTATAATAATTTGAAGCGTTTGCACCAGCGCTAATGGAAAGGGGCGACCACTCGGTCCCCCCGAACGTATGGTGGAGTACCCCGATCCCCCCGGGAAGCCATCTTGGGCGGGAGGCGAGTCTCGGCTGGTATGCCAGAAGCGGCGTAGCCGGGGCGCGCTTTGTTCCCGCCCTAGAGTGGGTTGTCCTAGACACTGAAGCCGCCAACCACGCCCCCGGAGGCGGGCGGAGGCGGGTTTACGCCCGCCCGAAGAAGGATAAAAGGAGCAACAAGCCAGAGAAGCATCCTCTTGTTCCTGTGCTCTGAAGCTGCACCTCCCCGCTGCACGTGAGCTCGAGACGGAACGAAGAGCCAATTTTGAGCGTTGTAATTTTTGTCTTTGTTTTACAGATATCTTCGTGTGAAAATGCCGGGCAAGAAGGTCGGAAAGCGGGTCGGTACCGATCAGATGCTCCGCATGCTCATAAAAGAGGTAGCCGATTTGAAGAAGCAGATGGCGGCAAAGAACGGGGAGGGAGGACCGAAGTGAATCGTCGGACCAGCATTGCCGGGAGTAGCCCCTAGCGGGAGAAGCAAGATGTCCAAGAGGGGGGCACTTGGGGGGGAGGCCCCGGTTCCCGATACACCGATAGAGGAGCCAATCTCGGTTCCGAAGGAGGGGCATCCGATCCTCGTGGTGGTTACCCCTGTGAACGGGGATGATATGCCTCCAGAGTTGGCGGCGCAACTGGCAGCGTGGTTGGGTAAAGATAGTGAGGGCGCCACGGCTGACGACGCCAGGGCAGTAATGAGACAACTGCGGGAATCTAGAGAGGCTGCGAAAGCACCATCTTCTGTTCCCCCACAGGTTCCGGTGGCTGGGAATGCAGCAGGCGCGAGTTCGGCAGCAAGTACGGCACCTAGTGCAGGTAAGCGGTTACTGCCGATTGCGGGGGAAGGGTCTGTACCCTCACGAAGGGAGAAAGTGGCCCAGCATGTTCCACTTGAAATTAAGGAAAAGATTTGGGCCGATAAGTATGTGAACATGTTTTCTTTGCTTACTGACCATTACGAGATGGAGCATGTGAAGGGCCAAAAAGAGCTTATGCATCCGAGTGTTTGGCGCGCTAAAATGGCCGCCTTTAAGGTCGACGAAAACATAGGTACTTGGGGCAGAGCATTTGGCATTTTTACCTCCATTATGGGTGAGCGAAGGCCTGAGTTGTTGACAGAGTTACCTATTTATCAGACACGTATCATGGAGTATTCTCTAGCATACGAGGGCAATCAGTGGTTTTGTTACGACAATATTTTTAGGAAGGCTAAGGAGCACGACCCAGCTCTAACATGGGATTGTTATGACTCCATTTCTTGGCAGAAGATGGAGAATTCAGGCATGTTAAAAGTACCATTGTCGGGGAGTAACGGGGGTGAGTCTTCCCGCCAATCCTCTGGGACACCCTTTCGGACGGGTGCAGGTAACGAGCACCACTCGAAGTCGAGTGGCAACGCAGGTAAAAGGGGGATTTGTTGGAATTTTAACAGGGGAAAATGTACGAGGCCCCAGGGGTCATGCAAGTTTAGACATGAATGTGGGGGGTGTGGACAGTCCTCTCATCCTGAGACCATGTGCAGAGCCAAGACGGGTGATAACGGTGGTAGGGGAAGCGCCAAACAGGTCTGAAATAGGCCGAGGGGCGCCTTTACCTACCCCGATTGATACCATGGCAATGATTCCTTGGCTCAACGAATACCCGGATCATGTTTCCGCTGGAGTGTTGCGAGACGGTTTTTCATATGGTTTCCGCATTCCAGTGGGAGATTTTCGGGGTGTAGTAAGTTGTAAGAACCAACTGTCGGTCCTGCAGCATACGGCGGTGGTACAGGCAAAGATTGGGAAAGAGGTGACTCGAGGGCGTGTTGCCGGTCCATTCGATTTACCACTGGTTGCTAACTTTGTTTGTTCCCCCTTAGGGGTGGTCCCTAAGAAGGACCCGGGTGAGTTCAGGCTGATACATAACTTGTCAGCTCCACGTGGTCTTTCCGTAAATGATGCGATAGACCCGGAAGTGTGTTCGGTGCGGTACGCATCTTTCGATGAGGCCGTCGCCATGATGAATCACCTGGGTCCCGGGGCGCTGATGGCAAAGTCAGACATCGAGTCAGCGTTCCGGTTGCTCCCGGTACACCCAGACGATCAGCGTCTCCTTGGTTTCATGTTTCAGGGTCGCTATTACATGGATAGATGTATGCCAATGGGATGCTCTATATCTTGTGCTTATTTTGAAAAGTTCAGTTGTTTTCTGCAATGGGTCTTCACAAAGAAGACGGGTTTTCAGCACGTTATGCATTATCTCGATGACTTTCTGTTCCTGGGGGCAGCCGGGGATCCAGAATGTGGACAGGCTTTAAATGAATTTTGTGTCTTAATGAACCATTTTGGTGTGCCATTGGCACCAGGTAAGACTGTGGGTCCCTCGACTTCACTCGAGTTTCTGGGGATCGAGCTCGACTCGGAAGAAGGTTGTTTTCGATTACCAAGAGAAAAAGTGGTAAAATTCAGGGCATCCCTTGAAACATGTATTCATGAGACTAAGGTAAACCTGCATCAATTGCAACAAATGGTGGGCCAGTTGAATTTCGCCCTCAGAGTAATGCCAATGGCCCGCCCCTTTTCCCGCTCGATTGCACAAGCCATGGTCAGCCTGAAGGAGGGACACCACCGCACGAGGCTCTCGGCAGAGATTCGCCAGGACATGCGCATTTGGTTGGCATTCCTGGCGGATTTCAATGGTCGAATTGTCTGGAATAAACCGGCGGTTTCCTCCGAGGAGCTGGGGCTGTGGACAGATTCGGCGGGGAGTATAGGTTTTGGTGCCATATTCGGCACACATTGGTCGGCTCAAAAATGGCCGTCATGGTGGCACGAGTGCGGGCTGACGAATAACATTGCTTTTTTCGAACTCTTCCCTATTTTGGTGGCCCTGAAAACATGGCCTGAGGGGTTCCGGGATCACTCTGTGGTGTTCTGGTCTGATAACATGACCGTGGTTGAGTGTATCAATAGTCAGGCAGCACGTTGCAAATGGATTCTGAGACTGCTCAAAGAAATTGTGTTATTGTGTATGCAGTTGAATGTGCTCTTTAGGGCAAAACATGTCCCGGGGGTACTGAACCAAGCGGCCGATGCGCTTTCTCGTTTCCGTATGCAGGCCTTCTGGGGTTTTCTGCCCACAGCGGACCCGGTGGCGGCACCCTTTCCCGAAGCTCTCTGGTCTCTCGGTGCCCCGAACTACAAAACCTCGTGGGAGAGAGTTTAGCACCCAGGACAAGGAAGGCATACGAAGGGGCGTTCCGTTCCTATTGGTCCTTTTTGGGGTCTGCTAGGGGGGAGCTTTGGGGCCAGGAAGAGCTTGTCGTAAAATTTTTGCTGTCTTTACATCAGGCAGGCAAGTCAGTAGCTACGGCCCAAAGGCACCGGGCCGCCATTTCCTTTATGGCGAGGGCGCATGGGATCCAGGACCCGACAGCGTCTTTTGTGGTGCAGAAAGCGCTACGTGGGTGGCAACGCCTTGAGGGTCGCAGAGTAGATGAGAGGCACCCGATAGGTCTGGATAGGTTGGCCCTGTTGTTATCCGTACTCCCTGCGACATGTTCATCCCAGTATGAGGCAGTGTTATTCCGGGCCGCTTTTGTGTTAGCATTCCATGGGGCAATGCGGGTAAGCGAACTGGTGGCGAAGAACAAGCAGGATACGGTGGGAGGATTGTGCCGAGAGCACATTCAGGTTAAGGGGGAGACTATGATTGTCTCGTTTGTCAGGTCTAAGACCGATCAGGGTGCGAGCGGGGACTGCGTAGTCATACATCGGAATCCCGGATCTCCAATGTGCCCTGTTGTTTGCGTAGAGGAATATTTAGCGCAGAGGGCGGCATCATGGGGGGGGACCTTGTTGAGACACGCTGATGCCACCCCACTGACGAGGTTTCAGTTCCAGCGGGTGCTTGCAATGGCAATTTCGGCCGCGGGCTTGAACCCCGGCGAGTTTGGGACCCATTCCTTTCGGATAGGGGCTGCTACAGAGGCTACTGCCGGGGGTCTGAGTGTGGAAAAAGTGAAACAATTGGGGCGTTGGTCCTCGAATTGTTACAAAAGGTATGTGCGGTTGCACATGTTGTGAAGCTGATATCTTGTACTCACGCTTCTTGTTTTTGTTTGGTTTACAGTTTCGCAAGCTTACGAGGCGGGGCGGACTGTGCAGTCGACCCGACACCTGGGAACCAGCGGTCAAAGATCACCAGCTGCGGAGATAGTGGTGTGGGTCGTGGGCCACTCATACGTGAGGCGTGCCGCGGACGTATTCAAAGCAGGTGACATGTTTCACGTAGCTGGGGAATACGGGTACAGGGTGACCTTCTACGGAAGGGGAGGGCTCTGTATTGACCAGTTTCAATCCTTTTTCAAGGGTTTGTTAGGGCGGACAAGGTCACCGCCATCTATAATCATAGTGCATCTTGGGGGCAATGATTTGGTGACCACTGGTAGACGACTTCTTCTCGAGGCGATCCTATCCACAGTAAGCTGGTTGGCGAGAAGGTTTCCAGGGTGCACAATTGCATGGTCCCATATGATTCCAGGTAAGGTGTGGCGGGGGGCGAATTCGGTGTGTGCTATAAATCATTCGGTGAAGAAAGTGAACAACAAATTGGGTAGACTGTTCCGTTCAAGTGCATTGCATTCCATTCCTCATGGTTGTATCAAGGGGGACGGTATGTACCTGGAGGATGGGGTCCATTTGTCCCGGGTGGGGAATGTGTTACTCATAGGAGACCTCGTAGCCTGGCTAAAGGGTTTACAGCATGACCTTTAGGTAGGAGTTTTGTGGGGGGTCCGGATAGCCGGTCAACTATCCGGCCTGTGGCGGTAAGGTCATGATCGGTGAGCAGTAATTGGAAGATCCCTATGGGGGGGCGTCACCCATTACGGATGGGAGCGCCCGGGGGGAGGTGGCCATTGGCCCCTCAACGGGTAGGCGGTCCCTTCTAAGGATGGGACGCCGAAAGGAAAGGGAAGGCGGTCAAGGCCCCTCCCTGGATAGGAGGGGCTACGGGCCCCTCCTGGGAATTTCCCGGGGCCAGGACATCTGCGACGGCAGATGTGGTAAGTTGTGTGGGGTGGGGAGGGGGTCTACGCTACCTCCTAGACACCTCACACGAGTCCTCGGACGACCTTAAAATGGCGTCGAGTTAATTGGGGCCCCCGTCAAGACAAGGGAAATTGGTATGTGCACATGAGGTACAGCCCTCTGTGCGGTCGCCCCTCGCAAGTGAGGGGGTATTTCTGGTTTAGGGATCTGACACCGGTTACGACCTTGCCGTTGGCCCTTAACGTTAGGATGTACAATTTCAAGTCATTAATGTATTGGTAGGATGTTAGTTTCGGCTAGGAGAACCTTTGTATTAGAAATATGTTAAGGTTAGCCAAAACATCGTAATGTGGAAACGAAATTGTACATGATATGAAACTGATATTTTAATATTTTGATTTTGTTTCATATTTTAATAAATACGGCCGGGAAGGGTAACTCCCTTCCCACCTTCCAAAAGTTCAGAACTGTTTCCGGTTTCCCATCCTTGGGGATTGTGTTGAGAGGGGGTGGCGGGTATCTCAGCCATATGAAGGACGAGAGTTATAGCAAAGATATGAAAGGGGGAGCGATAATAAATATGTGATATGGCAATAGTGACACCAAAATAAGCCTCCTATTTATAAAACTGACATGGAAGAAATACTAAAGGTTAACTTCTGAAATTTTAGCCGATGTTAAAAAGATTCTTGTTGTCGGCAGGTCTCGAACCTGCGCGGGGAGACCCCAATGGATTTTTAGTCCATCACCTTAACCACTCCGCCACAACAACAGACTGTGAGGTGTGTGCACATAATCTGTATGCAAGTTTTCAAGGTGTCCCACAGCAAATTCCTGATATTCTGCAATGCACTTTTTAAAAATAATGTTTTTTTCAGCAGGCACATTCTCTCCTCAAAACAAAAATTGCATGCGTATATCTCTAGTTTGGAATACCATAGGCTTGCATGCATACTCTCATGGGTCACTCAAGTTTATTGGACCCTATTGCACTCTGTTTTCGTGCTGCTTTTAGTATATGGCCCATATTACAGAAGTCTACCATCTTTGAGTATTTGAGGCTCCTTTGTAAGTGCTTTATATTTTTTCCTTGAAGAGCTATACAATAAAGGGGTCCGGGAAAGATTGCATTTATGGAAGATAAAAGAAGGCCCACTTGTCTCACCAAATGCTGTAGAGAAACCTGATGTTTTACTCCTGTTATCCTTAGTTCGTTTTTGTTAGACCTTGCATTCTTAAGGTGGTCCCAACCCCACCTTATTGCTTTTCACCTCCGCATTTTGCTGTATCTTTTTGTTGGCCTTAGGACTCTGATCACTTTATCGCTACTAATCAGTGCTGAAGTGCACGTGCTTCTTCCCTAATCATGTGTGTAATTGGAGTATACCTGACTGACAGATTTAATTTACTTGAAAGCCCCTTGTAAAGTGGTATACCATATACCCAGGGACTGATTGTGCCGCCCAAAGAAATAAGCATTTCAAACCTGTCTCAAGGCTGCTACTGCAGTGCCTGTGCTGCAGTGTACTGCCACTTCGACTTGGCATTTAAAACTACTTGCCAAGCCTTAAACTCCAATTTTATTACATATCAGTAACCCCTAAGGTAGGCCCTAGGTAATCCTAGGGGCATCATGCTATGTAAGTAAAAGGTAAGACATGTACTGTGGTAGTTTGTATGTCCTAGTAGTATCAAACAGTCTATTACATTTTTCACTACTGTGAGGTCTGCCCCTCTCATAGGTTAGCATTGGGTATTCCCTTATACTTTTTGGGGGGTAATTCCATATCAGAGAGGAGAAGCTTTATTTATTTATTGATAAATCCTATCTACTGGTGAGGTTGGATTTAATCTTACTATTGTATAAATGCCATTTTTAGAGAGTGAGCATCTCTCTGCACTTACTGCTCTATTTGCATCAAAACCTGTCTTCAATTGACGTCTGGATTGGGCTTCGAGACAGCTACATATGTGCATTCCCTGTAGACAGCCACAACACAGGTCACTCAACTGCAACTGCATTCATCTGCATTCTGATTGGCCTGGGGGAGAGCTCCGCTCCCCTTACCGCAAATATGTTCAAGAACGATAATTTATGTCAGTATGTACAGTATACCTACATCTTATAATCATGTGTGTTTAAATAATTTGTCGTTAGATCGTTTAAATATTGAAAAGGATCTGTTTTTAATAGACATTTTACAAAAACAACTGGTACATTTGGGAATTCTGTAAAGGAAAAACCCAACTGCTGTGACATTGCCAACCACAATGCCGTGACTCGGATTTGAACCGAGGTTGCTGCAGCCACAACGCAGAGTACTAACCACTATACGATCACGGCGAGCTACTTGGTCTCAATAACGTACAGTGACATGAAGAAATTATAATTCAGAACACTCAGGGCTACTCCTGTGATAGGCTGAATGTGTTCATTGCTTCCTCATTCCTTATACAAAGGCTTTATCTCCTCAGTGGTTGATAGGCTGAAACCGTTTCCTGGCCGCCTGCTTGTGAACTGGCAGAAGTCAAAGATCACACATACACTGGTGGGCCTGTGATGGGACACCAATGCAGAGAAACACACCTGGCGCAGATATTCTATTCTGTTTATTAGACCTGCATCTCCCCTGTACCTCCTCAAGCCATCTGTGTGTGAAGCAAGAAAGAGTTAAGGAACGGTCCATCTACACCTTTATTGGGAGGATGCTGCCGTGAGCTCCTCCCAGCTAATCACACAAACAGCAGTAAAGCAAGATAACTACACAGTTAGGGGGGACTGCATGGTTAGGTTTTTGAGGAATTATTGAAACTGACCTCAGTGACCCATAATCAGAGCTGTGGCTAATGACTGCATGCCTAATTATGATGAAGCAAGCACCATGGCTCGTAGGGGCCCCACAACACACTTTTCTTAGCTCATTGAATTAAAGTATAAACTTCTGCCATGTGTGAGTTGTAAAGGCTTGTTAATTTTGTTGCTTTTCAAATTCACTTCTGACAACAAGACGAAGGAACATTGGCGCATCAGACGCTTTGGAAAGTAGCCACCAACCGCAGAGAAAGAGAGAAAGAGGGAAAAGACAGTATGAGGTGTGGAGAAAACAGCAGCAGGTACAAGGAGCTCAAATGAGATTAATGGCGCCTAAATAGAGCACGTAAAGGAACAGTTACAAATCTAAGAAAAGGGAAAGAAAAGACTAGGAAAAACACAGAAAGAGCTTGTAGATGAAATTCTCTTCCAGGAACAGCAGGTTAAGAGAAATGACACAGGGAGCAGTTAAGCTTGTAACACGGGGGAGAATAGAAAAGAAAATGCAGTTTTATGAAGTGTGTTTGCCTAATCCAGCTAGCACTTTTATTTTATTTTGCTATTTGCTTCTTTTATTGGTAAAGTAAGTTTCAAGTGCATGCACAGGTATGACCGAGAGAGCCAGGGTATAATAATTTGAAGCGTTTGCACCAGCGCTAATGAAGGACGAGAGTTATAGCAAAGATATGAAAGGGGAAGCGATAATAAATATGTGATATGGCAATAGTGACACCAAAATAAGCCACCTATTTATAAAACTGACATGGAAGAAATACTAAAGGTTAACTTCTGAAATTGTAGCCGATGTTAAAAAGATTCTCGTTGTCGGCAGGATTCGAACCTGCGCAGGGAGACCCCAATGGATTTCTAGTCC
This sequence comes from Lissotriton vulgaris, assembly GCF_964263255.1. Lineage (NCBI taxonomy): Eukaryota > Metazoa > Chordata > Amphibia > Caudata > Salamandridae > Lissotriton > Lissotriton vulgaris. The sequence continues at coordinate 1,365,298 of NW_028244321.1, read as the reverse complement.
ATCGCCTTAACCACTCGGCAACAACAACTGACTGTAAGGTGTGTGCACATAATCTGTATGCAAGTTTTGAAGGTGTCCCACAGCAAATTCCTGATATTCTGCAATGCACTTTTTAAAAATAATGTTTTTTTCAGCAGGCACATTCTCTCCTAAAAGCAAAAATTGCATGCGTATATCTCTAGTTTGGAATACCATAGGCTTGCATGCATACTCTCATGGGTCACTCAAGTTTTTTGGACCCTATTGCACTCTGTTTTCGTGCTGCTTTTAGTATATGGCCCATATTACAGAAGTCTACCATCTTTGAGCATTTGAGGCTCCTTTGTAAGTGCTTTATATTTTTTCCTTGAAGAGCTATATAATAAAGGGGTCCGGGAAAGATTGCATTTATGGAAGATAAAAGAAGGCCCACTTGTCTCACCAAATGCTGTAGAGAAACCTGATGTTTTACTCATGTTATCCTTAGTTCGTTTTTGTTAGACCTTGCATTCTTAAGGTGGTCCCAACCCCACCTTATTGCTTTTCACATCCGCATTTTGCTGTATCTTTTTGTTGGCCTTAGGACTCTGATCACTTTATCGCTACTAATCAGTGCTGAAGTGCACGTGCTTCTTCCCTAATCATGTGTATAATTGGAGTATACCTGACTGACAGATTTAATTTACTTGAAAGCCCCTTGTAAAGTGGTATACCATATACCCAGGGACTGATTGTGCCACCCAAAGAAATAGCATTTCAAACCTGTCTCAAGACTGCTACTGCAGTGCCTGTGCTGCAGTGTACTGCCACTTCGACTTGGCATTTAAAACTACTTGCCAAGCCTTAAACTCCAATTTTATTACATATCAGTAACCCCTAAGGTAGGCCCTAGGTAGTCCTAGGGGCATCATGCTATGTAAGTAAAAGGTAAGACATGTACTGTGGTAGTTTGTATGTCCTAGTAGTATCAAACAGTCTATTACATTTTTCACTACTGTGAGGTCTGCCCCTCTCATAGGTTAGCATTGGGTATTCCCTTATACTTTTTGGGGGGTAATTCCATATCAGAGAGGAGAAGCTTTATTTATTTATTGATAAATCCTATCTACTGGTGAGGTTGGATTTAATCTTACTATCGTATAAATGCCAATTTTAGAGAGTGAGCATTTCTCTGCACTTACTGCTCTATTTGCATTGAAACCTGTTTTCAATTGACGTCTGGATTGGGCTGCGAGACAGTTACATATGTGCATTCCCTGTAGACAGCCATAACACAGGTCACTCAACTGCAACTGCATTCATCTGCATTCTGATTGGCATGGGGGAGAGCTCCGCTCCCCTTAACGCAAATATGTTCAAGAACGATAATTTATGTCAGTAAGTACAGTATACCTACATCTTATAATCATGTGTGGTTGAATAATTTGTCGTTAGATTGTTTAAATATTGAAAAGGATCTGTTTTTAATAGACATTTTACAAAAACAACTGGTACATTTGGGAATTCTGTAAAGGAAAAACCCAACTGCCGTGACATTGCCAACCACAATGCGGTGACTCGGATTCGAACCGAGGTTGCTGCGGCCACAACGCAGAGTACTAACCACTATACGATCACAGCGAGCTGCTTGGGCTCAATAACGTACAGTGACATGAAGAAATTATAATTCGGAACACTCAGGGCTACTCCTGTGATAGGCTGAATGTGTTCATTGCTTCCTCATTCCTTATACAAAGGCTTTATCTCCTCAGTGGTTGATAGGCTGAAACCGTTTCCTGGCCGCCTGCTTGTGAACTGACAGGAGTCAAAGATCACACACACACTGGTGGGCCTGTGATGGGACACCAATGCAGAGAAACACACCTGGCGCAGATATTCTATTCTGTTTATTAGACCTGCATCTCCCCTGTACCTCCTCAAGCCATCTGTATGTGAAGCAAGAAAGAGTTAAGGAACGGTCCATCTACACTTTTATTGGGAGGATGCTGCCGTGAGCTCCTCCCAGCTAATCACACAAACAGCAGTAAAGCAAGATAACTACACAGTTAGGGGGGACTGCATGATTAGGTTTTTGAGGAATTATTGAAACTGACCTCAGTGACCCATAATCAGAGCTGTGGCTAATGACTGCATGCCTAATTATGATGAAGCAAGCACCATGGCTCGTAGGGGCCCCACAACACACTTTTCTTAGCTCATTGAATTAAAGTATAAACTTCTGCCATGTGTGAGTGGTAAAGGCTTGTTAATTTTGTTGCTTTTCAAATTCATGTCTGACAACAAGACGAAGGAACATTGGGGCATCAGACGCTTTGGAAAGTAGCCACCAACCGCAGAGAAAGAGAGAAAGAGGGAAAAGACAGTATGAGGTGTGGAGAAAACAGCAGCAGGTACAAGGAGCTCAAATGAGATTAATGGCGCCTAAATAGAGCATGTAAAGGAACAGTTACAAATCTAAGAAAAGGGAAAGAAAAGACTAGGAAAAAACACAGAAAGAGCTTGTAGATGAAATTCTCTTCCAGGAACAGCAGGTTAAGAGAAATTACACAGGGAGCAGTTAAGCTTGTAACACTGGGGAGAATAGAAAAGAAAATGCAGTTTTATGAAGTGTGTTTGTCTAATCCAGCTAGCACTTTTATTTTATTTCTCTATTTGCTTCTTTTATTGGTAAAGTAAGTTTCAAGTGCATGCACAGGTATGACCGAGAGAGCCAGGGTATAATAATTTGAAGCGTTTTCACCAGCGCTAATGAAGGACGAGAGTTATAGCAAAGATATGAAAGGGGGAGCGATAATAAATATGTGATATGGTAATAGTGACACCAAAATAAGCCACCTATTTATAAAACTGACATGGAAGAAATACTAAAGGTTAACTTCTGAAATTGTAGCCGATGTTAAAAAGATTCTCGTTGTCGGCAGGATTCGAACCTCTGCGGGGAGACCCTAATGGATTTCTAGTCCATCGCCTTACCACTCGGCCACAACAACTGACTTCAAGGCGTGTGCACATAAACTGTATGCAAGTTTTCAAGGTGTCCCACAGCAAATTCCTTATATTCTGCAATGCACTTTTTAAAAATAATGTTTTTTTCAGCAGGCACATTCTCTACTAAAAACAAAAATTGCATGCGTATATCTCTAGTTTGGAATACCATAGGCTTGCATGCATACTCTCATGGGTCACTCAAGTTTTTTGGACCCTATTGCACTCTGTTTTCATGCTGCTTTTAGTATATGACCCATATTACAGAAGTCTACCATCTTTGAGCATTTGAGGCTCCTTTGTAAGTGCTTTATATTTTTTCCTTGAAGAGCTATATAATAAAGGGGTCCGGGAAAGATTGCATTTATGGAAGATTAAAGTAGGCCCACTTGTCTCACCAAATGCTGTAGAGAAACCTGATGTTTTACTCATGGTATCCTTAGTTCGTTTTTGTTAGACCTTGCATTCTTAAGGTGGTCCCAACCCCACCTTATTGCTTTTCACCTCCGCATTTTGCTGTATCTTTTTGTTGGCCTTAGGACTCTGATCACTTTATCGCTACTAATCAGTGCTGAAGTGCACGTGCTTCTTCCCTAATCATGTGTATAATTGGAGTATACCTGACTGACAGATTTAATTTACTTGAAAGCCCCTTGGAAAGTGGTATACCATGTACCCAGGGACTGATTGTGCCGCCCAAAGAAATAGCATTTCAAACCTGTCTCAAGCCTGCTACTGCAGTGCCTGTGCTGCAGTGTACTGCCACTTCGACTTGGCATTTAAAACTACTTGCCAAGCCTTAAACTCCAATTTTATTACATATCAGTAACCCCTAAGGTAGGCCCTAGGTAGTCCTAGGGGCATCATGCTATGTAAGTAAAAGGTAAGACATGTACTGTGGTAGTTTGTATGTCCTAGTAGTATCAAACAGTCTATTACATTTTTCACTACTGTGAGGTCTGACCCTCTCATAGGTTAAACAACAAGGGGTGGTGATGGACAGAGTTTCTGAATTAAGCAGAATACTCTCACCCAGTCAAGAGATCAGGGCTAGATCCAACACCGTTTTTTAGCTCACTGCACCATCCCAGCTTAGAACCTGGCTGTATGCAAATTAGTCTGTTCCTGTCCCAGTGCATGATGGGAACAGGGCAAACTAAACTACAAAGCCAATTCTTTCACTGGGAAGGAAACAAGCTTCCGGGGACTGGTTTCTGGCATTACAGCCGTCTTCGGCCCGGCTTGCTTGAATCCTGATGGTGCAATGAGCAAGGGACTCACATCTGAGTATACCCTTCCACGCTTATGGTGGACAAAATAATTGAACAACAAGGGGTGGTGATGGACAGAGTTTCTGAATTAAGCAGAATACTCTCACCCAGTCAAGAGATCAGGGCTAGATCCAACACCGTTTTTTAGCTCACTGCACCATCCCAGCTTAGAACCTGGCTGTATGCAAATTAGTCTGTTCCTGTCCCAGTGCATGATGGGAACAGGGCAAACTAAACTACAAAGCCAATTCTTTCACTGGGAAGGAAACAAGCTTCCGGGGACCGGTCTCAGGCATTACAGCCGTCTTCGGCCCGGCTTGCTTGAATCCTGATGGTGCAATGAGCAAGGGACTCACATCTGAGTATACCCTTCCACGCTTATGGTGGACAAAATAATTAAACAACAAGGGGTGGTGATGGACAGAGTTTCTGAATTAAGCAGAATACTCTCACCCAGTCAAGAGATCAGGGCTAGATCCAACACCGTTTTTTAGCTCACTGCACCATCCCAGCTTAGAACCTGGCTGTATGCAAATTAGTCTGTTCCTGTCCCAGTGCATGATGGGATCAGGGCAAACTAAACTACAAAGCCAATTCTTTCACTGGGAAGGAAACAAGCTTCCGGGGGCCGGTTTCTGGCATTACAGCCGTCTTCGGCCCGGCTTGCTTGAATCCTGATGGTGCAATGAGCAAGGGACTCACATCTGAGTATACCCTTCCACGCTTATGGTGGACAAAATAATTAAACAACAAGGGGTGGTGATGGACAGAGTTTCTGAATTAAGCAGAATACTCTCACCCAGTCAAGAGATCAGGGCTAGATCCAACACCGTTTTTTAGCTCACTGCACCATCCCAGCTTAGAACCTGGCTGTATGCAAATTAGTCTGTTCCTGTCCCAGTGCATGATGGGAACAGGGCAAACTAAACTACAAAGCCAATTCTTTCACTGGGAAGGAAACAAGCTTCCGGGGACTGGTTTCTGGCATTACAGCCGTCTTCGGCCCGGCTTGCTTGAATCCTGATGGTGCAATGAGCAAGGGACTCATATCTGAGTATACCCTTCCACGCTTATGGTGGACAAAATAATTAAACAACAAGGGGTGGTGATGGACAGAGTTTCTGAATTAAGCAGAATACTCTCACCCAGTCAAGAGATCAGGGCTAGATCCAACACCGTTTTTTAGCTCACTGCACCATCCCAGCTTAGAACCTGGCTGTATGCAAATTAGTCTGTTCCTGTCCCAGTGCATGATGGGAACAGGGCAAACTAAACTACAAAGCCAATTCTTTCACTGGGAAGGAAACAAGCTTCCGGGGGCCGGTTTCTGGCATTACAGCCGTCTTCGGCCCGGCTTGCTTGAATCCTGATGGTGCAATGAGCAAGGGACTCACATCTGAGTATACCCTTCCACGCTTATGGTGGACAAAATAATTAAACAACAAGGGGTGGTGATGGACAGAATTTCTGAATTAAGCAGAATACTCTCACCCAGTCAAGAGATCAGGGCTAGATCCAACACCGTTTTTTAGCTCACTGCACCATCCCAGCTTGGAACCTGGCTGTATGCAAATTAGTTTGTTCCTGTCCCAGTGCATGATGGGAACAGGGCAAACTAAACTACAAAGCCAATTCTTTCACTGGGAAGGAAACCAGCTTCCGGGGACCGGTTTCTGGCATTACAGCCGTCTTCGGCCCGGCTTGCTTGAATCCTGATGGTGCAATGAGCAAGGGACTCACATCTGAGTATACCCTTCCACGCAATGCCAGAAACTGGTCCCCGGTAGCTTGTCTCCTTTCCAGCCAGGTTCTGAGCTGGGATGGTGCAGTGAGATAAATAACGGTGATGGATCAAGCCCTGATCTTTGGACTGGGTAAGAGTGGTCTGCTTAATTCAGACACTCTGTTCATCACCACCCCCTTTCTGAATCGTTTTTGGCCACTATAGGTGTGGCGGGGTATACTCAGACATGAGTCCCTTTCTCACTGCACCATCAGGATTCAAGCAAGCCGGGCCGAAGACGGCTGAAATGCCAGAAACCGGTCCCCGGTAGCTTGTCTCCTTTCTGGTGAAGAATTGGCTTGGTAGTTTAGTCTGCCCTGTTCCCATGATGCACTGGGCCAGGGACAGACTGATTTGCATATAGCCAGGTTCTGAGCTGGGATGGTGCAGTGAGATAAATAACGGTGATGGATCAAGCCCTGATCTTTGGACTGGGTAAGAGTGGTCTGCTTAATTCAGACACTCTGTTCATCACCACCCCCTTTCTGAATCGTTTTTGGCCACTATAGGTGTGGCGGGGTATACTCAGACATGAGTCCCTTTCTCACTGCACCATCAGGATTCAAGCAAGCCGGGCCGAAGACGGCTGAAATGCCAGAAACCGGTCCCCGGTAGCTTGTCTCCTTTCTGGTGAAGAATTGGCTTGGTAGTTTAGTCTGCCCTGTTCCCATGATGCACTGGGCCAGGGGCAGACTGATTTGCATATAGCCAGGTTCTGAGCTGGGATGGTGCAGTGAGATAAATAACGGTGATGGATCAAGCCCTGATCTTTGGACTGGGTAAGAGTGGTCTGCTTAATTCAGACACTCTGTTCATCACTACCCCCTTTCTGAATCGTTTTTGGCCACTATAGGTGTGGCGGGGTATACTCAGACATGAGTCCCTTTCTCACTGCACCATCAGGATTCAAGCAAGCCGGGCCGAAGACGGCTGAAATGCCAGAAACCGGTCCCCGGTAGCTTGTCTCCTTTCTGGTGAAGAATTGGCTTGGTAGTTTAGTCTGCCCTGTTCCCATGATGCACTGGGCCAGGGACAGACTGATTTGCATATAGCCAGGTTCTGAGCTGGGATGGTGCAGTGAGATAAATAACGGTGATGGATCAAGCCCTGATCTTTGGACTGGGTAAGAGTGGTCTGCTTAATTCAGACACTCTGTTCATCACCACCCCCTTTCTGAATCGTTTTTGGCCACTATAGGTGTGGCGGGGTATACTCAGACATGAGTCCCTTTCTCACTGCACCATCAGGATTCAAGCAAGCCAGGCCGAAGACGGCTGAAATGCCAGAAACCGGTCCCCGGTAGCTTGTCTCCTTTCTGGTGAAGAATTGGCTTGGTAGTTTAGTCTGCCCTGTTCCCATGATGCACTGGGCCAGGGACAGACTGATTTGCATATAGCCAGGTTCTGAGCTGGGATGGTGCAGTGAGATAAATAACGGTGATGGATCAAGCCCTGATCTTTGGACTGGGTAAGAGTGGTCTGCTTAATTCAGACACTCTGTTCATCACCACCCCCTTTCTGAATCCCTCTCATAGGTTAGCATTGGGTATTCCCTTATACTTTTTGGGGGGTAATTCCATATCAGAGAGGAGAAGCTTTATTTATTTATTGATAAATCCTATCTACTGGTGAGGTTGGATTTAATCTTACTATTGTATAAATGCCATTTTTAGAGAGTGAGCATTTCTCTGCACTTACTGCTCTATTTGCATGAAAACCTGTCTTCAATTGACGTCTGGATTGGGCTGAGAGACAGCTACATATGTGCATTCCCTGTAGACAGCCACAACACAGGTCACTCAACTGCAACTGCATTCATCTGCATTCTGATTGGCCTGGGGAGTGCTCCGCTCCCCTTACCGCAAATATGTTCAAGAACGATAATTTATGTCTACCTACATCTTATAATCATGTGTGTTTAAATAATTTGTCGTTAGATCGTTTAAATATTGAAAAGGATCTGTTTTTAATAGACATTTTACAAAAACAACTGGTACATTTGGGAATTCTGTAAAGGAAAAACCCAACTGCCGTGACATTGCCAACCACAATGCCGTGACTCGGATTCGAACAGAGGTTGCTGCGGCCACAACGCAGAGTACTAACCACTATACGATCACGGCGAGCTACTTGGGCTCAATAACGTACAGTGACATGAAGAAATTATAATTCGGAACACTCAGGGCTACTCCTGTGATAGGCTGAATGTGTTCATTGCTTCCTCATTCCTTATACACAGGCTTTATCTCCTCAGTGGTTGATAGGCTGAAACCGTTTCCTGGCCGCCTGCTTGTGAACTGGCAGGAGTCAAAGATCACACATACACTGGTGGGCCTGTAATGGGACACCAATGCAGAGAAACACACCTGGCGCAGATATTCTATTCTGTTTATTAGACCTGTATCTCCCCTGTACCTCCTCAAGCCATCTGTATGTGAAGCAAGAAAGAGTTAAGGAACGGTCCATCTACACTTTTATTGGGAGGATGCTGCCTTGAGCTCCTCCCAGCTAATCACACAAACAGCAGTAAAGCAAGATAACTACACAGTTAGGGGGGACTGCATGGTTAGGTTTTTGAGGAATTATTGAAACTGACCTCAGTGACCCATAATCAGAGCTGTGGCTAATGACTGCATGCCTAATTATGATGAAGCAAGCACCATGGCTCGTAGGGGCCCCACAACACACTTTTCTTAGCTCATTGAATTAAAGTATAAACTTCTGCCATGTGTGAGTGGTAAAGGCGTGTTAATTTTGTTGCTTTTCAAATTCACGTCTGACAACAAGACGAAGGAACATTGGGGCATCAGACGCTTTGGAAAGTAGCCACCAACCGCAGAGAAAGAGAGAAAGAGGGAAAAGACAGTATGAGGTGTGGAGAAAACAGCAGCAGGTACAAGGAGCTCAAATGAGATTAATGGCGCCTAAATAGAGCACGTAAAGGAACAGTTACAAATCTAAGAAAAGACTAGGAAAAAACACAGAAAGAGCTTGTAGATGAAATTCTCTTCCAGGAACAGCAGGTTAAGAGAAATTACACAGGGAGCAGTTAAGCTTGTAACACGGGGGAGAATAGAAAAGAAAATGCAGTTTTATGAAGTGTGTTTGCCTAATCCAGCTAGCACTTTTATTTTATTTCTCTATTTGCTTCTTTTATTGGTAAAGTAAGTTTCAAGTGCATGCACAGGTATGACCGAGAGAGCCAGGGTATAATAATTTGAAGCGTTTGCACCAGCGCTAATGAAGGACGAGAGTTATAGCAAAGATATGAAAGGGGGAGCGATAATAAATATGTGATATGGCAATAGTGACACCAAAATAAGCCACCTATTTATAAAACTGACATGGAAGAAATACTAAAGGTTAACTTCTGAAATTGTAGCCGATGTTAAAAAGATTCTCGTTGTCGGCAGGATTCGAACCTGCGCGGGGAGACCCCAATGGATTTATAGTCCATCGCCTTAACCACTCGGCCACAACAACTGACTGTAAGGTGTGTGCACATAATCTGTATGCAAGTTTTCAAGGTGTCCCACAGCAAATTCCTGATATTCTGCAATGCACTTTTTAAAAATAAGGTTTTTTTCAGCAGGCACATTCTCTCCTAAAAACAAAAATTGCATGCGTATATCTCTAGTTTGGAATACCATAGGCTTGCATGCATACTCTCATGGGTCACTCAAGTTTTTTGGACCCTATTGCACTCTGTTTTCGTGCTGCTTTTAGTATATGTCCCATATTACAGAAGTCTACCATCTTTGAGTATTTGAGGCTCCTTTGTAAGTGCTTATATTTTTTCCTTGAAGAGCTATATAATAAAGGGGTCCGGGAAGGATTGCATTTATGGAAGATAAAAGAAGGCCCACTTGTCTCACCAAATGCTGTAGAGAAACCTGATGTTTTACTCATGTTATCCTTAGTTCGTTTTTGTTAGACCTTGCATTCTTAAGGTGGTCCCAACCCCACCTTATTGCTTTTCACCTCCGCATTTTGCTGTATCTTTTTGTTGGCCTTAGGACTCTGATCACTTTATCGCTACTAATCAGTGCTGAAGTGCACGTGCTTCTTCCCTAATCATGTGTATAATTGGAGTATACCTGACTGACAGATTTAATTTACTTGAAAGCCCCTTGTAAAGTGGTATACCATATACCCAGGGACTGATTGTGCCGCCCAAAGAAATAGCATTTCAAACCTGTCTCAAGCCTGCTACTGCAGTTCCAGTGCTGCAGTGTACTGCCACTTCGACTTGGCATTTAAAACTACTTGCCAAGCCTTAAA